>NC_137892.1:94123778-94280050 GCF_963455335.1 Martes martes | reverse complement strand
TCTTTTGCTGCTCAAAAGAACACAGAACTGGGGGGCCTGTAGCCTGAGTTCTGGTCTGAAGGGGTTGAGTAAAGGCCAGAACTCGGGCTGCAGGGCCCCCAGTTCTGTGTCCTTTTGAGCAGCACCTCGAAATAGAGGAAAGGAGACTTCCCCGACAAATGCAAACTGGTCTTGAATACGCTCTGCAGACTGGTCAGGAGCACCTGTTCTGCTTTTCATCCCAACTCCACCACCTGCCTATTGGGTGACCTCAGGCACGCAATGTAATGTTTCAGACCTCGGTTTCCTGATCTGCGAAATGGGGGTGATGATAAGGAGCAACATAGCCTGATTCGAGGGTGCCCCGGGCTGTGTCAGTGATCTTAGCCACCTCCCCCCACTCCCCCCAAAACACAACGCCAGTGGAAATGAGGGAAGTAAGTGCCCTGAGAAGGAAGAGACACATGCTTGTACCCAGCAGGGCTTGGAACTAAGATAGTGCCCTTGACCCTTAGAGCCCTTCTCCTGCCCTCCCCAGAGCACTGGGGCAGCTGCTTTCCTGGAAATTCCCCAGGGAATGAAGCTTTTGATACCTAAGTAGGTCATAGAAAGGGAACAAAGGAATGCTTTTTTGCCTGCAAAGCCACCCGCTGGGGCAGGGTAGAGGCCTGGTTAGTAAGGAGCTGAGTGTTGCATGACTGCAGACACACAGGAGGGAGGTTCCTGCGGTGCCCCAGGGATGAGACCCACTGAGAGGCAACAGAGATTTGTAAGTGTTCCCCCAGCTTGCAAGGAGGGGCAACCCCAGAGGTACTGCCAAGGTCTCTCCAAACAGGAGGTCGAGATGGGGTGAGCAGCAGCTCTCTGGGCACAAGGAAGGCTTCCAGGGCTGGGGCAGGAGCCCGCCTCCGAGGACCATTCCCACAGAAGAGAGAAAAGATGCCCACCTGTCTGTTCCCACAGAGTCTCCAGGTGGCCCCCATGGGAGGAAACTCACGGCCTGCGGAGGGCTGCAGGGCCTCTGGATTGCTCCCTGGGTGCTGCCTCCTTACTGTCCTGTGGCCAAGAAGTACTATATCATCTCATGGTACTGCAGACCCTGCCATCAGCTGCAATCCTCTGGGCTGTTTGCTTTTTGCCTCGCTGTTCTCTGTTTTGATTTTGCACACTTTTTGTGCAATGTGGATATATACAAAGCAAATCAGCACAAGCCAGGGTTGTTCCCACTTGGGATGGTAGGGCTGGCTTGACAGTGCAGGAGGACATGGGGGTGGGGGTGGGGCGGTTCTCAGAGGTACATTTCACCACAGTGCTCTGCTTTTCACAATATCCACATCACAGCATGATACCGGGTCATAAAAGGCTAATCAACATGCACCAGCATTTTTCTCTGACTTTTTCAATACGCAGAAACTTCATGACTACTCATAAAAGACATTCATACTCATTAAAGAAAATTGGCTAGTAAGGACCCATCACCCAATGGCCTCACTATCCAAAGTCAATTATAGCTAATATCTTGTTCTATTTCCTTCTAGTCTTTTTTTTTCCCCAGGCATGTTTATATTTTTAACACATCTGTGCTCAAGTTGCCTGCATACCTTCATTTCTTTCATTTAAGCATTAATGTATTTACTGTTGTAGCTTCAGGATTTACAGTGGTACTTAGCACCTTACAACCTCAATAAATACATGCTAAATGAATGAATGAACATGCATAATTGTCTAAGTTCTGCAAAAAGAATAATCATCACGTGACCATCGAGAGCTTCCTTTGTGCTGAGTACTTTACATACATATCTCATGTCATACAATAACTCTATGAAGTAGGTACTCCTGATGTCCCCATTTCTACAGTCTTAGAGAGACATCAAGTTCCAAGTTTATACAGGTGGCACTGATTTCTAACCCAGGTCCGGCTGATTCCAAACCTATATTGCTAAGGCTGTGTATCACTGCCTCTCAGTGAACATTTTTATGTATTTATTTATCTTTAAGTTGATTTATTTTTTATAATCTCTACACCCAAAGTGCAGCTCAAACCCACGACGCCAAGATCAAGCACACTCCACCGACTGAGCCAGCCAGGCATCCCCGAAATCATTTTAAATGCTATTTCTAAGAATGTTCAGGGCTCGTGAATGGCTCAGTCAGAAGAGTGTGGGACACTTGATCTTAGGGTTGTGAGTTTGAGCCCCACATTGGGTGTAGAGATTCCCTAAAAATAAAATGTTTAAAAAATAAAACAACTTCCTAATATTCTCTTAAGTGGACTTAGCTGTTCCTCAATCACTGCCTATGTAGGTTATTTTCTGTTTTTCTCCCTCCGCAACCCCGCTGTCATAAATAATTCTACAATTAGCAATTCTCTGTATAACCGAACTCCGTACTTAAGGGTTATTCATTACCAGAGACTCAGCATAAGTTGAATTACTGGTTCAAGTGGTGCATGCATTTTTAAAGCTTTTGAGGCATGTTTCTGAGTCGATTAGGTTTCCTTCTGTTTTGTTTTGTCTTCCGTGTGGAAATTTAGATGAATTAAATCTGCCACCTTCTCTTCTATAACGTCATCCACTGTTTCCGCCTTTGATACACCTTCCTTTTCCAGGTTAATAAATCTATTTTTCTAGCGATCATACAGTTTGCTTTTAAATTATTCAACCCTTCAGTTCTTCAGGGCCTCCTTTGGGGGTTGCTCTGAGGAGAAACCCCCATTTACACTTCCAAGCCTCCCCTCCCCCATCCTCTGGGCAGGGTCAGAGATAAAAGAGAATGTGCAATAAGGAGAGTGTGAAATACAGAAGCAGCTGTTTTCCTAATTGCCAGGAATGATTGCCCCTTCTTCTACACATGAATGACTTTCTCTCAAGGTCTTCCATTTCTTAGAAACTTCTAAAGTTCTTTGGCTGGCCTGGAGTTAAGGCAGAACAGTCCTAATGTGAACTAGCTTAAGAATCCTTTTGAAGAACTCAAAGGATGCAAAAATTCTTCCAATAGAGTATTAGAAATAAGTCAGACTGGGGATGGGGATGTTGCTGGGTACATCGGTTTTGACAAACTGGCTCTGGGTAAGTGGGTGGTAGAGTCAGGGTGGGGAAGGAGGCTGTGACCCAGATGGATAAAGACCTCCTCCCACCCATGGGAGCATCTGGAAGATCAGGGAAGCCAACTCACTCACACACACACACACACACTGCACCCCTGTCTATGGAAGAGGCCTGTAAAGGTGTGTCTAATCCTGGCTGCTGGGAGAGGGATCAGTAGATCATACCACATATGGTCCCTGGGTTGTGCCCTGCACAAGGTCTTGTGGTCGAAGGAGTCTGTGAGGCTAAAATGCAGCCAGGACCCTCCAGTTGGGAGGACGGAGCACCTTCTTTCGATTCTCTCAAAGGTGCCAAGGGGGCCAGTGGCTGTCTGGACTATAGCAGTGAACTGTAGAAGGAGCACTGGACCAAGAGCCAGGAGGCTGGGCGCTAAGTTCTCCAGATAGGAACCCAAATCACCCACTCTGTGCCTCAGTTTCCACCAGCTCTAATACTAAGAGACTATGAACAGCTCTTGTGTGTGTTCAGTTGCGGCGAGGACAGCCCAGCATGTTAGCACAGGTTAGGGAGACCAGGACGACACCACTTTCCACGAGAGACTGTTGCAAAGTAGCTTGCATTTTGGTTCGGGGTCCGAGCTCCTCACATTGCCTTTCCCATTCAGCTCCTCTTTGTGGGCTTGATTATCTGTAAGAACTTGATACAGTCAGCGTGTCCCCTTTGCTTACCATATGGATGCGGTACCATCTATTCCACCTCTATTTCCCCTTCCTCTGGACCCAGACCAAATAGTATGAACAATTAATACCAGTCACCTTACTGAGCACCGCCCATGTGCCAGGCACTGTGCTTGCTGCTGTAGGAGCTGGCTCACTGAAACCCTGCCCTCCGTGCCCTGAGGACGTTCTGCAAGGTTAAGGGACAGAGGTCCCAAATCCCACAACATATAACCAAGCAGGATTCAAACTCAGTCTGCCTGACTCGGAGCACAGGGCCCTCATAACACTGCTATCTCTTTCATAGGAAAGGAAACCGAAGCAAGGAATGGCCCTGCCTCTGGGCCAGTCACCCAGCAAGCCAGCAAAAACATCTCCTTTCCGCTCCATTCATAAGCCCCTTCAATGCCCCCTCTGGAGGTCAGGAGGGCCCACATTTTGTCAGTTTCCTCTGGATCAATGGACCCACTGGCCACCTTCCACCATTCTCTAGACTCCTCCTATCAGCCATTCCAGGGCCAAGTACTCAGGGGAGAAGGGCTGGCACCCATCCTGCAAAGATGTGCCTGAGGCCCCGCATGGAGTCAGTCCCCAGGAGCTGGGGGGGGGAGGAAGCCCAGGATGGGGGGAAGGTGGGGGACAGATCAGGTTATGCACACTTTATCCTGCCTGCCTCAGGGCACATTCCCAGAGAGCCTCAGCCAGGCCACCCAACACTGCACAGGGGAGCTTTCTCCAAACTCCACTTTGCTGGGCAACCTGGGGGAGTCACTCAGCATCTCTGTGCTACCCCAAGGCCACAGCCCACCCACAGTGACAGTCAACCAATGCCTGTCACAACCTCACCTGGGAAAGATGCATTTTTTTCTAGACCCCAAGTCAGCCAGTCAGAAACAGGGCTTTTTCCCATTCTTAATCTTTATGGTGGATTCCTCCCAGAGCTGGCATGTGCTATGCACATTAACAATGCAGAGAAAGCAGTACAACAGAGAAGTTATGACTTCCTGTGGGCTGCCCAGCCAAGAGGAGGGAACAATTAGCTCCTTTGTTGCGAGGGTTGCTATTTGTCACTAACAATGGCATTCTTAAGGAATTATGATATTAAAGATTTAATAACCATTTGATATAGGCAGTAAAACACTTCAATTACGGCGTTTCTAGAAAGTGCTGTCTTCATCTGTTACAGGAATTTACCAAGTTTCTTTTAATTAAGTCGGTTATAAATGAGACACGTCCTCAGTGAGGTAATTTTGTGAATGAAGCTACCCCGAAGTACTAATTAGCTTGTTTTTAATGTTTCATTTGCCTTGTGAATGTGCGAACGTGGTGGTTAGGGTGAGGCCAAGCTGCCGGGCCGAGGTCTTGAAGGCAGCCGGTCAGGGCTCTCGGGGCTGGAGGAAGGGAGCCATTGCATTTCAGGCTGTGAAGCTTTCCCAATGGCCGGCTGAACTGATGACAGACTTCAAATTTACCTGGGAAATATCATAGCCACCGGCCCTCTCCCCACGGAGCATAGGGAGTCAGGAACTCTGCACAGGAAAAGCAAGCGAGCTGCCTTGAATGGGAGTGGCTGCCCCAGCCCCAGAGATACTTGGCATCGTGAAACGTTTCTGTATCATTGTGTAAGGTTTTCTATAGGAAATGTTCTCCTAAGTTTACGGCAGGGTCCAGAGTGTATGTGTCTTGGGGTGCCGGGGTGGCTCGGTCAGTTGAGCACTGTGCTCTTGATTCTGGCTCAGGTCAGAGTCTCAGAGTCTTGGGATCAAGACCCCCCCCCCCTTTCTGGCTCCGTGATCAGAGGGGAGTCTATTTCTCTCCTCCCTCTGCCCCTCCACTCGCTCAGGCGTGCTCTCTCGCTCTCTCTCAAATAAAATAAATCTTAAAAAAAAAAAAAAAGTGTATCTACTCTTGAAACAATTACCATATTATATGTTAACTAATTTGAATCTAAATAAAATAATTAATAAATGTATGTTTGTATGTATGTTAGCAGGTACTGCCAAGTGGCCCTTCCAAAATCTGGCTGGGCCTCCTTGCTCTCAGCCATTATCACACGACAGCACCTGTCTCCCTACATTCTCTTCGACACTGGGCATTATTAATCCTTTTAAATGTTCTGCCAATCTGATGAGCAGAAAATGTAAAAGGGTGCTCCTGACTGTTTTCACTTCTGTCCTTTTCTAAGTGAAAAACAGACGAAGGTCAAGTGAGTGGCTGGAGGACCCAGGTCAGCAGCCTCGTTGTCCCTGGCTCACCCAAGACCCAGAATCTTTTTTTTTTTTTTTAACATTCATTTTTTTTTAATTATTTATTTGAGAGAGAGAGAGAGAGTATGAGTTGGGGAAGGAGCAGTGGAAGAGAAAGAAGCAAGTTCCTCACTGAGCAGGGAGCCCGATGCAGGACTCTATCCCTGCCTCTTGACCCTGCAATCTTGACCTGAGCCAAAGGCAGACACTTAATGAACTGAGCCACCCAGGTGCCCCCAGGACCCAGAATCCTCAGACCTCCAGAGGGACCGTGGACAGATCACCCACTGTAGCAGCTAGATTATGCAAGGTATGTTCCCGGTCAGGGCTGACGGGGAGCAAAGTCCCAGGGGCTGGGGAAACCCAAGCAGGGAGGACTTGCTGAGGCGGACGCCACTGACACAGCGGCTCTGACCTGACTCCACAGGCCTCTTCCAGGAGCTGTGGCCCCAGCAAACAGGCTCTGCCCCCATGAGCTGAGGCCGGCTCCCCCCAGCCCTTAAGAGTGGGCTTCCTCCCACCCCTGCCAGCACCTTCTCGGGGCTGCCCCACCCCTGGCACTTCTGGGCAGAACAGGCAAGCCCAGTGACTCACCACTGCCCATGGTCAGAGACAGGCCATGAGTCACAAATTACCAGCCTTCTGTCCGAGCAGGCTTTGCCAGCCAGTGAGGCAGTGATGCCGGCAGGGAGCTACAGAGCTCTAGACTTGGGGCAACGGGGAAGAGAGGTCCTAAAGAGAAAAGAAAGGAAAAAGAAAAAAGAAAAAAGAAGGGAGGGGAAGGGAAGGGAAAGGGGGGAGGGGAGAGAAAAGAAAAGAAAGGGTCTGGCAGGACCAGCAGACTGGATACTCCTACCCCTTCCATCCCTTCCAGCCAGAGTGAGGATGTTGGGCTCCTGGGCCACAGAACCAGGGCCCAGTTTCCGGGGTGCAAGGCCAGGTGGAAGGCTTGGGCATGCTTGGACCCAGGTCTTCCTCGGCTCCAGCCCAGGAGGAAACTGGCTGGCATCAGAGCCTAGTGGAGTTTCAAAGGCGGCATCTTCCAACCGAAACTCCGGGAAAGCGGAGTGCCAGGGCGCCTGCCTGGTGCTGCGGGCCTTGGATCCAGAGAGGCATTCCCCTGCCCTCCAAGACATGCCCCACACCCAGGCCCTCAAGCAGCTTTGCTCACGGTGCCAGGAGGCCTGTTTCAAAAGCTCCCCACCAACGGGAGCTGCCACCTCAGGCCTCCTGAGCCTTGGCACATCCTTGAGCCTTTTTAGCGTGGAAAGTCTTCCAGAATTTTCAAAGAACAGGGCTATTCTTTTGTGCTAGAACAATGAGGTCAGACACACCCGGCACCCCCCACCCTATCCAGCCCCCCACAAAATTCCTTTCGTTCAAAAACAGGTTCTCAGCAACAGCAAACCTAAATGCCACCCAAGAGTCATGTCTTGCTTCTTTTCTTTGGTTATAGTTGTTTGATTATGTGGCTGAAGGTGACACAGAGAGGCACAAGCAGCAAGAACTGAGGGCCACAGCCAGGCCTGGGCAGAGGCCCAGGAGACTCTGTGTCTACTTGAGGATCAATCACAGCCTTGCTGGGGCTCCCTCCTTCCTCTCTGGATCCCGGAAATCTACAGGCCTCCCCAACCCAACTCTTGCCCTAGTGCTGACTTGTTTACCCACTGGGCTGTGTGGAACAGGCTTGGAACAGGCTGAATACAAACTTTATTTTTTTTAACTTTTTTTTTTAAGATTTTATTTAGGGGTGGGGCGCCTGGGTGGCTCAGTGGGTTAAGCCTCTGCCTTCAGCTCAGGTCATGATCTCGGGGTCCTGGGATCGAGTCCCGCATCGGGCTCTCTGCTCAGTGGGGAGCCTGCTTCCTCCTCTCTCTCTGCCTGCCTCTGCCCACTTGTGATCTCTGTCTGCCAAATAAATAAATAAAATCTTAAAAAAAAAAAATTACTGGGTGGCTCAGTAATTGGGTGTCTGCCTTTGGCTCAGGTCATGATCCCGAGGTTCTGGGATCGAATCTCGCATCGGGCTCCCTGCTCAGCCAGAAGCCTGCTTCTCCTTCTCCCACTGCCCCTGCTTGTGTTCCCTCTCTTGGGGTGCCTCTCCCTGTTAAATAAAGGAGTAAAATCTTTATAATAAAATCTTTATTTATATATAAATATATAAAGGCATATATTTATACATAAGTATAAAGGCATTTTGTATAAATGCCTTTATACAAAAGTATAAAGGCATAAAGTATAAAGTATGTGTATATATACATAAATATATGTAAATATATAAATAAAGATTTTATTTATTCGGGAGCAGCAGAGGGAGAGGGAGAAGCAGGCTCTCAGCCCAGCAGGGAAACCGACTTGGGGCTCGATCCTGGGAAACCCGAGCCGAAAGCAGATGCCCCATCAACTAAGCCACCCAGGTGCCCCTGAATACAGACTTTAATGAACACGTGTTGGGCACAAGAAAAGCCAAGGGTAGGACTAATGAGAGCCTGACTCTTTATCTTGGCAGCTGGAAGATTTGTGCCATTGCGTAGGAGCCCGTAATCATCATGGTCCCCATATACTGAGCATAGCCGTGCTTCAGCCACCATGTGGACACACCACACACACATTATCCCAGCCCATGCTCCATGACCCACCCCACACTAGCGGTCAGATTGCCAAAGACAGACACAAAGCCTAGCACCAGGGAGGTGCTCCCTCAGGAAGTACTGTTCAGTAACTACTGAGGTAGTATAGATAAGGAAATGAAAGCTCAGTACCTCTTCCGAAAAACCTATTTTTTTTAAGTGTGTTTGTTTGTTTGTTTGTTTGTTCAAACCCCAACATGGGGTTTGAACTCACAACCCCTAGATCAAGAGTCACATGCTATTCCGACTAAGCCAGCCAGGTGTCCCTCCAAAGAATCATTTTTGAAAATTACTTTTTTGGGGCGCCTGGGTGGCTCAGTGGGTTGAGCCTCTGCCTTTGGCTCAGGTCGTGATCTCAGGGTCCTGGGTTTGAGCCCCGCATCAGACTCTCTGCTCAGCGGAGAGCCTGCTTTCCCCTCTCTCTCTTCCTGCCTCTCTGCCACTTGTGACCTTTCTCTCTGTGTCAAATAAATAAATAGAATCTTTTTAAAAAAAAAAAGAAAAGAAAAGAAAACTACTTTTTTAAAAAAGATTTAATTTATTTATTTCAGAGAGAGAGACAGCAGGGGAGGGCCAGGGAGGGCTCTCTCTCAAGAGAGATTCTCAAGTAGACTCCCCACCAAGCTCTAAACCCGTCTCGGGACTCAATCTCACAACCCTAAGACCATGGCCTGAGCTGAAGTAAGAAGTTTAATGGACTGAGCCATCCAAGTGTCCTTGCATAGAAACATTTTAAAAAAGAACGCAGCGTAACATAGTTGTACTCATCATCCAGATTTGACAAATGAGACTTGGTTTCAGACTTTGTTGTTGTTTTTTTTTTTTTTTTAAGATTTGATCTATCTATTTGACCGAGAGAGAAAGCAAAGCAAGGCGAGCAGCAGGCAGAGGGAGAGGAAGAAGAAAGCTCCCCACTGGGCAGGGAACCTGACGTGAGCCTCGAACCCAGAGATCATGACCTGTGCCGAAGGCAGACACTTAATGGACTGAGCCACCCAGAAGACCCTCCGTCTCTTTTCTTTTCTTTCTTCTTTCCTTCCTTCCTTTCCTTCTTTCTTTCTTCCTTCCTTCCTCCCTCCCTTCCTTCCTTCCTTTCTTTAATATTTATTTATTTGAGAGAGAGAAAGTGTGCATGAACATGGGGAGTGGCAGAGGGAGAAGGACAAGCAGACTCCCTACTGAGCACAGAGCCCAACACAGAACTCCATCTCAGGACTCTGAGATCACAACCTGAGTCGAAATCAAGAGTAGGGCACTTAACCAACTGAGCCACCCAGACACCACAAGTTTCTTTTAAGAAACAAACTTTATACATCTGGCTAAAGACCATCCTTCACCCTGTATCATGTTTCCTCTAGGAAACAAGTCAGTTTTTTTATGTCACATTTTTTATATCTAGCTATCTTAACTGAACACTTCTTTTTTTTTTTTAAGATTTTATTTTTATTTATTTGACAGACAGAGATGACAAGTAGGCAGAGAGGCAGGCAGAGAAAGGAGGAAGCAGGCTCCCCGATGAGCAGAGAGCCCGATGCAGGGCTCGATCTCAGGACCACGAGACCACGACCCGAGCCAAAGGCAGAGGCCTCAACCCACTGAGCCACCCAGGTGCCCCTTAACTGAACACTTCTTAGTTCAGTTTACCTGTAGATCTCCTTGAATATTTTAGGTAGACAATCTGCACATAAAATTGCAGTTTTTCCTTCCACTGCAATTTTTATTCTTTCCATTTCTTGTTTTACAATGCTAGCTAAAACACGTAGTAAGACATTGAATGCTAATGGCACTAGCGTTTAGATTTCTTTCATATCTGATTTCAAAGGAAATACCTCTAAAATTTCACCATTTAGAACATATTTTGCTGTCGATATTTGACAGATATCTTGTCTGAGGTTCAGGAAGTTTCCTTCAACTCTGAAATAGTCAAGATTTTTACAATGAGTGATGTTAAATTTTATCAAATCCTATTTTTTTGTGGGTCACCTGGATGGCTTAGTTGGTTAAGCGTCTCACTCTTGATTTTGGTTCAGGTCATGATCTCAGGGTTGTGAGAGCCTGGAGTCAGGCTCCACATTCAGCAAGGGGTCTGCTTCAGACTTTCTTTCCCTCTTCTTCTGCCCACCCCCCCACTTGTGTGTGTGCACACACACTCCCTCCCTCTCTCTCTAAAATAAATGAATCTCCTCTTTTTAAAAGATTTTATTTATTTATTTGACAGAGACGGAGCACAATCAGGAGGAGGGGCAGAGGGAGAAGCAGACTCCCCACTGAGCAGGGAGCCCAATGCAGGGCTCTCCCAGGACCCTGGGATCATGACCCAAGGAGAGGGCAGATGCCCAACTGACTGAGCCACACAGGTGCCCCTAAAACAAATAAATCTTTTTTTAAAAATATGTATCGGGGCGCCTGGGTGGCTCAGTGGCTTAAGCCTCTGTCTTCAGCCCAGGTCATGATCCCAGGGTCCTGGGATCAAGCCCTGCATCGGGCTCTCTGCTTGGTTCTCCGCTCTCTGCTCTCTGCTCTCTGCTTGGGTAGCCTACTTCTCCCTCTCTCTCTGTTTGCCTCTCTGCCTACTTGTGCTTTCTCTCTCTATCAAATAAATAAATAAAATCTTTTTAAAAATATGTATCTATTGAGAAGATTACATGGGTTTTCTTCTTTGCTATGTTAATTTGGTAAGTTACTTGGGGTTTTCTAATTTTATTTTTATTTTTAAAGATTTTTAAATTTATTTTAGAGAGAGGGGGGGAGCAAGCATAGGGAGGGGCAGAGGGAGAAGGAAAGAGAAACTAGCAGACTCCATGCTAAGCATAGAGGTTGACACGTCAAAATAAGAAACTAACATTGGTACATTACCATCAACTAAACTCCAGACTTTATTTGGATTTCACCAATTTTTCCACCAACATCTCTTTTTTCTATTCCAGCATCCAGTGTGAAATACCACATTATAGAGAGGGCTGATTTTTATGTTGACTTGGTTTTGGCTGATGGTAATAATAAAGGCCATGCCACAATGATTCAGTGACTTGCTTTGGCCAAGATGTGATACTGTTTGGCTAGTGAAATATTAGCCAATGTGACACAAACAGGGCTGGAGAGCTCTTGTGCACTGAGGCTCACTCTATTCTGCACTTACTGGGAATCCTGCTAGCATGGGAAGCCTGGAATCACCTGATGGAGACACATGACTCAGCTGACAGCCAGCATCAACTGCAGGGCAGGGGAGGGAGGTCAGCCTGGACCGTCCAGGCCCAGGGCACTTGCCGGGTGCTGCCACCGCCTGAGATGCTCCAGGAGAGACCAGCAGAAGGCCTGTACTTTGGCTCATGCCTGGCTTACATGCTGACCCACAGAATCACGAGCAAAGGAAATGGTTGTTTTGAGACATTCTGTTTCAGGGAGCCCTGTTACTCGGCCATAAACACCGGATACTTCCATTTTTCTATAACTCGTTGAATCCGTTTGGGATGTTTACAAGTTCCTAGAAAATTATCCCTATCTTTTGAAATTTCCAGTTCATCAGCATAAGGCTGCTTGTGGTATTCTCTCGTAACTAAAAAAAAAAAAAAATGTCTACAGGATCTTTTATTACATCACGTTTAATTATTTTAAATTAATTCAATTAGTAAATTAATTAGTGTAGTATTACTGTTCCTTTACTCTTTTTTTTGGTTGGTCCATCTTGTTGGAGGTTTGTTCTGGTCTTTTCAGAGAACTAACTTTTAGAACTAACTTTTGCTTTTGTTTATTTATTCCTCCTTTGTTTTTATTTTGTTTCCATTCTTACTTCCTTTTCATTACTTTCTTCAGATTATTCCGTTACTCTTTCTAATTCTTGTGCTGAGTACTGAGTTTATTAATTTTTTGTCTTTTTTGAATATATATATATATATATATATACACATACATATAGTTCGTTTTGTTTTAGATAGAGAGGGAAAGACTATTTGCAGGGCTGGATAGGGGTGGGTCAGAGGGAGAGCCAGAATCTCAAGCAGGCTCCACACCCAGCACAGAGCCTGAGGCAAGCCTCAATCTCACGACCCTGAGACCATGACCTGAGCCAAGATCAAGAGTCAGAGGCTTAACTGATTGAGCCACCCAGGCATCCCTGGAATATATATATATATATATATATATATATATATTTTTTTTTTTTTTTAATTCCACTCATTTATTTGTCAGAGAGAGAGAGTGAGCACAGGCAGACAGAGTGGCAGGCAGAGGCAGAGGGAGAAGCAGAACTCCCTGCTGAGCAAGGAGCCCGATGCGGGACTCGATCCCAGGACACTGGGATCATGACCTGAGCCGAAGGCAGCCGCTTAACCAACTGAGCCACCCAGGTGTCCCCCCTGGAATATATTTTTAAAGGATACAAATTTCTCTCTAATCATATTAACCAATGCTCACAAGTTTTCTTATGTGATGTTTCCATGTCTTCCACTTCCAAATATTTTGTAATTTATGATTTTTTTCCCCGTGTGAATCCTTCAGACTCACTTCCAAATGTAATGTGGTTATTTGGGTTATCTCTTTGATTTTAACTTTTACTCTTATCTCATTAAGATCAGAGAATATGGGACACCTGGGTGGTTCAGCTTGTTGGGCATCTGACCCTTGGTTTTGGCTCAGGTCATGATCACAGGGTCATAGGATCGAGCCCCATGTGGGTCTGCTTGAGATTCTCTCTCTCTCCCTCAGTCTCTCCCCCTGCTCTGTCTTTGCCTCTCTTTTTCCAAAATAAAATAGATCAATAAAATCTTAAAAAAAAAAAAGTTCGGAGCATATAGTCAGTATGATAATTATTTGTTGCTAGGTGTTAAAATTAGCATTATGACCTGTGGGGGCTCATCTGGGATGGGGGGGCCACCAAACGTAGGGTGCTTGATCAGGTGGAGGCCAGCAGTGCAGGTAGTGAAAGTATTCATCAAATGCAGAACAAAAGAGACAGAAGTTTATTAAATACACAGCAAGGGAGCTGCACGCAGAACGCAAAGGAGAAACTGTCCATGAGGAGGCAGTAGGGAGGAGCTACAGTTAGAGGGCAGAGTGAGTAGGTATGGGAACATATGGAATTTCCCCCCCTTTTTTTGGTAGCTCTGCTTGGTTGTAAGGATCCCATTGGTTAGTTAAGACCTATGGCCACAGATCCCGAGCCTTTTTGCCTTCAGTGCTGTGGCTGCCGTGGGCCGTTTGGCTTCTAACAGGTTTCCAATGCTCGAGCCTGTTGCCTAAAAGGCAGCCTCCATGTCACCTAGCTCAGGGGTCATCAGACTTTTTCTGTAAAGAGCCACATAGTGACTACATTTTACTTTGCAGGCCAGTACCATCTCTATGACAACTCCCCATCCCTGGCAATAAGGTGTGAATCCACTGCAGCGGGAGACAGAACCAGTCCGTAACGAACAAACACAGCAGCGTTCATTTCAGTTTTCTTTTATTCTGACCTGAACATCATTGTCCTTTAGCTGGTGAGTCTAATCCATTCAGTGCACTGGACTCAATAACATATCTATACTTATACCTAGTCAATTAGGATATAGGTTCAGCTGCTTTTGCCAAGATACCAAATTTAAAACGGCTTAAACCAGATGGGAAATTTTTATCTCTCACGTAGAAGTCCTAGCCGGTATGATAACTCCCCACAAAGTTATCAGAGGCCGGTCTCCTTCTTTATTGCTCTATCATCCTCAGTACACATCCTATTCTCTTTTAGAGACAGACGATCTAGCTCCTGCCGATACATCTAAACTACAGCCAACTATGGCGTGCCTGGGGGGCTCAGCCGGTTGGGCATTGCACTCTTGATTCCCGCTCAGGTCATGATCTCAGGGTCTTCTCGGGCTCTGTGCTGAGTGTGGAGCCTGCTTAAGATTCTCTGTCTCTCTCTGCCCCTCCCATTCACTCTAATACTCTCTCAAAAAAAAAAAAAAAAAAAAGTTCCAGCCAACCAGAAGAGAAAAAGAAGGTAATTTCCCTTCCTTTCCTATGGCAACCTAGAAGTTGCCACATCACTTCTGGTCACTTATCATGGGCCACGTGCGTAAGTAAAGCACAATAAGAGATGCAGATTTTAAATTGGTGTGCTTAAAAATTTTATTACCAAAAAAAAATTTCTTTTAGCCTATACGCGGTAATGCATGTAATGAGTGTTAACTAGACTAGTTATGATAATCATTTTGCAAAATACACACATATTTAATCATTATGTTGTATACCTGAAACTAATATACCACTTATATTTCAATAAAAACTTTTATTACCATGTGACAGATGCAGAACAGATATCAAGGGTCAAGTAAGCATTTTGGCCACATTTGCCACTCTAATTTGTGTTTTCTTTGCTTTCTTCCCCCTGTTTTCCTTTTTACTTATTTTTATTTTATTTTTGAAGATTTTATTTATTTATTTGATGAGGGGGAGAGAACAAGCAGGGGGAGCAGCAGAAAGAAGGAAAGGGAGAAGCAGGCTCCCCACTGAGCAGGGAGCTTAAATGTGGGGCTCAATCTCAGGACCCTGGGATCATGACCTGAGCCGAAGGCAGCCATCCAACCAACTGAACTACCCAGGTGCTCAGGAGCCAATTTTCTTATCTTTATTTTTCTTACCAGGTTAGAACTTTCAGCAGATCATATTTCCATTTTTTTAAAAAACATACACAACTATTCTAATAAAATCTGCATATAAAATATTGACCCTACCCCAGAGGCAGATACAGGTTTTATGGGACATGAAGATTTTTTTCAGCTTGGGAGTCTTCTTTAAGAGAAAAGTGTAGAGGGTGCCTGGGTGGCTCAAGTCAGGTTAGTGTCTGCCTTCAGCTCAGGTCATGATCCTGGGGTCCTGGGATCAAGACCCACATTGGGCTCCAGACCCACATTGGGCTCCCTGTTCAATGGGGAACCTGTTTCCCTGTCTTCCCTTGCTCCTTCCCTCTGCTCATGCTCTCTCTCTCTGTCAAATAAATGAATAAAATCTTAACCAAAAAAAAAAAAAAGTGTAGAAAGAACTGTCCTACAGCTTACGCTTTCTTTCTTAGCATCCTGATAAATTCGCTTTCTACTCTACCTTCTCCCAAAACAAAAGAATGTTAGAATGCTTTATACCAATGACCCTGTTCCATCTTTCCTTGTTGCTTTTCTATTTTTTTAAATTTTTATTTTTTAAGATTTTTTTATTTATTTGACAGAGAGAGAGAGAGAAAGCAAGAGAGGGAATTACAAGCACGGAGAGTGGGAGAGGGAGAAAGCAGGCTTCCCACTGAGCAGGGAGACTGATGCGGGCCTGATCCCAGGACCCTGGGCTCCTCATCGGACCGAAGGCAGACGCTCAACAACTGAGCCACCCAGGCACCCGTACTTGTTGCTTTTTAAAATTTCTTTCTTTTCTTTTCTTTCTTTTTTTTTTTTTTTATAGATTTTGTATTTATCTATTTGCCACGGAGAGAGAGAGAGCACAAGTAGGGGGAGCAACAGGCAGAAGGTGAAGGAGAAGCAGGCTCACCAAGCAGGGCACAGGGAGCCCCATGTGGGGTTCAATCCCAGGACCTGAGCCCAAGGCAGATGCTTAACGACTGAGTCACACAGGCGTCCCTAAATATTTTATTTTATTTTAAGATTATTTATTTATTTGACAGAGAGAGAGATCACAAGTAGACAGAGAAGAGGGGGAAGCAGGCTCCCCGCTGAGCAGGGAGCCCACTGCGGGGGCTCTATCTCAGGACCCTGGGATCATGACCTGAGCTGAAGGCAGAGGCTTAACCCACTGAGCCACCAGGTACCCTAATTTTTTTTTTTAAGCCTACTACTCAAAATGCCAGCCATTTAAAAAAAAATTTTTTTTCTGGACAGAGAGAGAGATCACAAGTAGGCAGAGAAGCAAGCAGAAAGAGGGAAAAGCAGTCTCCCTGCTGAGCAAAGAGCCTGATGTTGGGCTCCATCCCAGGACCCTAAGATCATGACCTGAGACGAAGGCAGAGGTTAACCCACTGAGCCATCAGGCACCCCTAAATATTTTATTTTTAAGTAATCTCTACACCCAACATGGGGCTCAATGTCACAAACAAGAGTGTCAAGCTCCACGAACAAGCCAGCCAGACGCCTACCCTGTTCCATCTTAATCATTATCATTGCCTAGTACTTTACCCTTTCTTGTTTTTAAACGCTTCAAAATTAGTTGCCAATATAATTATTGTCACTTTTTAGATACACTTTATTTTTTATTTTTTATTTTTATTGTCACTTTTTAGCTTCTCAGGGCTGCTTCTTTCCTTCAACTGCTTCCTCCGGGATTAATGTTTTTCTTTCTGAGGAACATCCGTTAGCAGTTCTTTCCACAAGGGCATGGAAGAGAACATCTTTTTCTTTTTTCTTGTTTTGTCTGAAATGTCTTTATTGGGCCTTCATTCTTGAATAACATGTAGTCTGGCATAAAATTTTAGGGACAATGATTTCTCTCAGCACTTTGAAGATAGCATCCTTGCCTCTCATTGCTGATGAGAAGGCTGTCTAAAGATCATTTCTTTGTAGGGAAAATTTCTTTTTTCTGTGGTTTTCTGTAAGGATTTTCTCATTGTCTCTGGTGTCGTGAAGTTTCACTACAATGTGCCTAACTATAGAGTGATTCTATTTTCTCTGCTCAGAAATCACTGTGCCTCTTTCATCTAAAAATTCAGGTATCCATCTGCTTTGGAAAATTCATGGCTGAGTTTGAGCTGCTACTTCTATCTCAGGTGTCTTGGTTTCTGTTCTTCATTATTTCTAATCTTTTGGAAATCTCTACATTGAATTGGTACATTCATCTAAAGTGAATTTAGAACAGAAAGAAGTTCTCCGAGAGGTGATTTCTCTGTATTTTAGTAAAAACAAATTTTACTTAGTAGCAGTACCCTCTGGAGGCCCCAGAAAAACTCCTGCCCACACAGAACCCCCCCCGCCCAGGTTTTACTGTGCTTTCAGAAAAACACAAAGATGAATGTTAAAGAACGCAGAAGCATAAAATGACTTACAAACTGCCAAGAACATCAAAAGATCACCAAAGCTAACTAGAGAAAAGGGAAATTTTTTTAGTGTTCTCTAAACCTTATGATGAAGACTGAGGGGCCCATTTCCATGCCTGTAGCCATTTCAGTTGGGCTCAAACCCTGTGAATACACCCCAAGATAAGAGATTTCTCCTCTACCTTTCTGTCTTACCAGCCATCCCTTACTAATTCAGTACTGTTCTTAAGGTGGATGAGAGAGACCAGCAGTAATGGATGGGGGGGTAGGGATAGGGGAGATAGCTTCACAGAAGTGAAGGGACTCTCCCACATCTAGCTAATTTTTTCTTTCAGCTGTTTTTTTTTTTTTTTAAGATTTTATTTATTTATTTAAT
This sequence comes from Martes martes, assembly GCF_963455335.1. NCBI lineage: Eukaryota > Metazoa > Chordata > Mammalia > Carnivora > Mustelidae > Martes > Martes martes. Next base: position 94,262,055 of record NC_137892.1, on the reverse strand, counting down.
TGACACAGAGAGAGAGAGTGAGAGAGAGAATACAAACAGGGGGAGTGGGAGAGGGAGAAGCAGGCTTTCCCACAACCAGGAGCCTGATGCGGGGCTCGATCCCAGGACCCCGGGATCATGACCCAAGCTGAAGGCAGACACTTAACAACTGAGCCCCCAGGTGCCCCTGTTTTTGTTTTGTTTTGTTTTGTTTTGTTTTGTTTTTTTAAGATTTTATTTATTTACTTGAGAGAGAGAGAGAGCGGGCGCGTGCACATGAGAGGGGAGAGGGTCAGAGGGAGAAGCAGACTCCCTGATGAGCAGGGAGCCCGATATAGGACTTGATTCCAGAACTCCAGAATCACAACCCGAGCTGAAAGCAGTGGCTTAACCAACTGAGCCACCCAGGTGCCCTGTATTTTTTTTTTTTTAAAGGAGGCTCCTTTAAAAAAAAAAAAAAAAAAAAGCAAGCTTTTTTTTTTAAAGCTTCAACTCAAAATCCAGAAATCAAGAGTCATTTGCTCTACTAACTGAGCCAGCCAGGCACCCCAATAGCTAGCTGATTTTTTAGGAAGAAAGCTGAACGTTTGACAAGCCCCAGTCTGGTAGAAGTTCCCTCCACCACCCCAGGTTCCCTGAGTAGCATCAGATGAGACTTAGGACACCTGAGAGCCTGGACTGTGGTCTGGGACCCTGTTCCTGTGCTCCAACATTCTCTGAGACGTCTCCTTTCGCCATTGTTGCAGATTTGGGCTGCAGTGGGGTGGTCTGCATGCGGAACGTGGCAGGGAAGCCAAGAAGACCTGGGTTCTGGCCACACACTGAAGGGGACATCTGGCCTGCACCTCTTCCCACTCTGCCACCTTCAAGGCCCTTTGTGCTGTGGAAGAGCACGATATCTGCCCTGCACTGCCTCATATCCACTGAGCCACCCGCTACCTCTCAAGGCCTCCGCCTTCCCTTCTGTGAAACAGAAAAGACAGTAGTTTTGCCTACGCGTCCCACAGGCTGAAGTCCCATTTTGGAAAAGAGAAAAATATGTTTAAAATGTTGTAAGTCCGTGGCACCTGGGTGGCTCAGTGGGTTAAAGCCTCTGCCTTTGGCTCAGGTCGTGATCCCAGGGTCCTGGGATTGAGTCCCACATAGGGCTCTCTGCTCAGCAGGGATCCTGCTTCCTCCTCTCTCTCTGCCTGCCTCTCTGCCTACTTGTGATCTCTGTCAAATAAATAAATAAAATCTTTTAAAAAAATTTTTATAAATGTTGTGAGTCCTGCAGGGTGCTACTCAAATGAGAAATTACTGAGAAACCTGGTACAATTCTGTTTTATAATCATATAACTGAAGTTTTATTTTAAAAATACTAATATATGATTATGGTATAAAGTACAAAGAATTTCAGAAAATCCTACAAAAACCGTAGGCATCCTTTATCTCAGCAATGTGGTCTCCTATATTCTCCAGTCTTTTTTCCATACTGGTATATGTAATTGTTGCTTTCATTTAATATCAAGAGCATTTGGGGGATAGTAAATATACTACATCATCATTGCGAATGATTTGAAGTTGTGGGTTTTTCCAACAGTGTGTGACCTGTGGTAAACGAATTAATGAGAGAATATAACCAATCCCTACTGCTAGGTACTTCCACAGTTTCCCAGCTCTAAACAAAGCTCCAGTGTCTTGAAATGTACAACATCTTTGCACCCATCTATGGTTATTTTCATAGCAATGGACTGGCTAGATCAAAGGTCTGCATGGGTTTTTTTGTTTTTGTTTTGTTTTGTTTTTTAGGTCTGCACAGTTTTTAAGTACTGGTACAAATATGTTGCCAAAAGGACCTGTTGGATTTTCTGTTGAAAACTAGTTCCCGCATCCCGCCCCATTTCCTCCAGAGGAACCAGTGGGGGGGCTCTGACAGTCCCGCCCTAAGGCCCTAAGGGAGGAGGTATTCAATCATGAAAAAGGCTTGAGGGGCTAACCCTAAGCACCTCGGCTCTTGGACCCCGCAGGCGGATCCCCCTGGAGCGGCCCCACGGCTGGGCCTCCCCGGGATGAATTTACAAAGAGTGCCCAGCGGGTGCCAGGGGCCCATTTCCATGCAAAGCGCTCGGCCACTGCCAAGGTGCGGGCGCAGCGGGGGCGGCGCCGTGCTGGGGAGGGGGCCTGTGAGCGCGGCCACTTCAAAGCACTCGGTTTGGGGCGGGCAGAGGAAGGGGCCGGGCTTGGAGGCCACAAAGAGAAGCCTCCTAAGGCCGCCCCTTCCCCACCGAGCAGGCCAGGGGCACGCAAGGCCGACCGTGCAGAGGCTGTGTAGGTGGGGACCTCCTCCTCGCCCAGCTTCGGGGGACACCCTCCGAGGCCGCGACACAGCCCCACTTAGGAACCTGACCTGCAGACTCTAGGCACCCTCTGTCGGGGGCACCACGGTTCTGAGACGAGAGCTGCAAAAGACATGCCCGAGCCAGAACAAAAGTAACACCCTGAGCTTTTCCACTGTGCAGAATTCCCCCAAGCTCGGCTTTCGCTTTTTGGGTTAGGAGTGGGTATCATGAAAGAAATGAGAAGTTAAGATTTGAGTCTGAAAGGATTACAATTCTCTCCCTCCCTACCCCCCAGTTCCAGTATTACTGCAGAGTTAGCAAGCTAAGGCCGGTGGGTAATGGGATACTGGACAGAGCATAGCCTGGCCTGTAGTTCCAGCCACCAGACCTTGAGCTCCCGCTCCAGATCCACTCCCTGCCCCTTACCCCACCCTACCCCACCCTATCCCACCCTACCCCACCCCACCCCGCCCCCCACTTTGAGAAGGGGGAAACCAGTGCCCCCCCACATTCCCCCTGCGGTAAGGCGGGAACCAGGGTAACCCCCCTCCATAAGCAGCAGAGGCTTGGGGAGGGCTGCTTGCACATCTGAGGTTGTACAAAGTTTGGGGGGGGGAGGGAGAGGGGGATTGGTGACCCCCACAAGCTGCAGCGGTGCAGAAAAGGGCCTCATCTCAAATAGCTAAATAGCTGACTCGAGGGTCTAGCCCCCATCTGCAGGGAGTGAGCAGCCTGAGCCCATCTTGCAGACACCTTCTAAGTATTTAAGTTCATTATTCACGTATTCAACGATCTGTTAGGCACTTAGTCTGTGCTCAGCACTGGGATGGCAACTATGAACAATTCAGAGAAGACATTCAAAATTTACACATAACCCAAAAGAGAGAGGCACACAGGCACAAAGCCTACCTCAGACAACATTTCCGCCCTGGATTAGAACTGGATCCAAACTTTGCCTCCACCAGAGAGGGGCCTGGAGCAGCTCTCCTGAGCTCCCAAAGAGCTTCCCTTGGCTCCCACCAGATTTGTGGTGCCTTCTGTCCTGCCTTCTGGTAACTGTAACAAACAAAGAAGCCAACAGTCCAGAGGAAGCTTCTTTCTGATGATCAAGGTTGCAGATGTTCATGAACAACACCCCAGGGGTCAAAAGACAAGGAGCCTGGTGAGTGGCAGGGTGTCCAACTCAGCTCTGGGCAGAGGCACTGGCTAAATGGGGTCTGTATTCTGACCCTCAGCCTGCAAACTGACCAGAGAGCAGGAGCAGAAGTGTCCCTCTCAAAGTCACCAGGAAAGAGGGATGTTGTTACTCCCAAGGGTTCAGGCTCCAGGTTCCTCCAACAGCCCCCCCCCCCTGCCGACCCTGTCCCACCAGTGATGTTCCTCCTCACCCTCCAACCCCAGTATGAACTCCTGTAATGCAACAGAGAACAAAGAGCGCCCTAGGGTCCTAAAACCTCAAGACCTTTAGAAGACCTTCTCTGGAGATGTGGTGTCCTGTCCTTTCTGTTATAAAAACCCCAGAGCCCTTCCCTACCAGCCTCAGCCTTTCATTAGGGTCCAGAAGGAAGAATGGAGTGAGATAGAGGTGGGTTCAGAAAGGGCTGGTGCCCAAAAAGGGCTGGTCTTGTAGGCTGGGTCTAGGGATAAGAGGCTCTGGGCTTCCAGACCCAGCCAGAACACCTGCAGGGACAGCCTTGCTAGCCAGACCTCTGGACCCACTACCAGTACCCTGAAGAGCCCTGCCTCCCAGAGGGATGCCAGTTAGAACATTCACTCCTCAGTAGAGAAACCTGGGTGCATTCTCCTTGAACATTGTCTCCCAAGGGTGATATGACTCTAAGCAAGTGAAAGCAGAGAAGTCAACACCCTGAAGGTGGTAATTCTCAAAATAAGTTCCCTGACCCAGCAGCCTCACCTGGAAACTAGTTAGAAATGCATGTTCTCAGGCCTAGCCCAGAGCTCCTAAACCATAAACACCAGGGGTCTGGCCCAGCAAGTGGAATCTTAGAAAGCTTTCCAGGTGGGCGTCTGGGTGGCTCAGTTGTTAAGCGTCTGCCTTTGGCTCAGCTCACGATACCTGGGATCAAACTTGCTTCAGGCTCCCTGCTCAGCGGGAAGCCTGCTTCTCCCTCTCCCACTCCTGCTTGAGTTCCCTCTCTCACCGTCTCTTTCACTCTCTCTCTGTCAAATAAATAAAATCTTTGGGTGGGGGGGAAGCTTTCCAGGTGATTCTCATGTACAAGAAATTATAAGCATCCCAGTGTTCTGGGAAGAAGAGGTCATATTATTTCACCTTTTACTTGAATGCCTCCTCTGACAGACATCTCATCACCAGACAAGCCAGCTATCCTTGAGTGGAGCTAGGCTTAGAGGCACATACAAGGATGTTTGCTACAGTATTGCTTGTGATGGTAACAATCCGGGAATACTAAGCTGTGGTTATAAAAGAATGAGGCAGGTTTACATACATTGATGTGCAATGATACAGATCTTCAAGATGTACTGTTAAGTGATAAAGGAAGTTGCTAAATAATACACATAACTCAGATTTATGTGTTTTTTTCTAAAGTTCACGGAACAATCTATCCTTTTATCTGTACACATATAAATGAAAATATGTTGAACAGACTGGAAGAAGACCCACCCAGAAGATAACCCCCAGGTAGGGTCCTGGAATGGGAGAGCTTTAGCTTTAGCCATGTTTTCCCCCCAGTGTCTGCATGATTTACATCATCAGAAGTCAATTTTAAAGAATGAATAAAAACTTTGAGGGGCAACTGGTTGGCTCAGCTGGTAGAGCATGTGACTCTTGATCTCGGGGTCCTGAGTTCAAGCCCCAGGATGAGCAGAGAGCTTACTTTAAGAAAAAAAAAATTTTTTTAACTTGAAATTAAATCTACTTAGAAAAAGGAAGTCAAGCCAAGCAGCAAGCATTCCGGTGTGGGGTTGGGGGGCTCGCAACCTGGTATCAAGCACAGAGCCAGGGTGGGAGTCAGCTGCCATAGTCCTGGCCCCAGCTCATGAATGCAAGGTCATCCCAAAAAGAGAGAAGGGCTGAGTAGTAGGAGTGGAACGCAGGAGCTTTTGTTGCCTGAGGGTCTGCTGGTCAGGCCAAGTCAATCTCACCTCTAAGGAGTTTGTAGTAGCCTTACCCCTTCCTCTCTTGGTTCGCTCAAACCCATCCCGATCACTCAGCAGTGGGAGGACCTTTGGTTCCCCTCTGAAGAGCACTTGGAGTCTAAAAAAGAAACTAGGGAAGAAGGACACTTACCCCACCCTGCAAGGAATCATGTGCTGTTGGAGGGAGCTCCAGGCAGGTAAGCAGAGATCTGGTATTTGGTAATCCTCACATAAGCTGTGAAAACATCCACCAGGAAGGCTTGTTTTCCATGCAGACCTAGACAGAGCAAACAGAACAGTCATGGGTGTCATGGTGACTGTCCCCAGAGCCTGGACCCAGGTCCTTGGCCTCTTCTCCAGCCTATCTGTAAACCTGCTCAGTGCTGCAAGTCCTCCAGCCTTCTGTCCTTTCAACAGACTCAGGACCTTTCACACACTGTGCCCTTGGCCTGTAGTGCTCTCTCCCCAAGCCCCCATTTACCAAGATAACTGCAATGCCGGCTTCAGATCTCTGTTGAACTGTCACTTCTTGGGAAGTCCTTCCTGAGTGCCCCAGACCAGGTCATTTCCTGCTGAGGTCAGTCCTCATTTTAGTCTTTTTTTTTTTTTTTTGTGAGCTCTCTGCCCATTATGGGGCTTGATCTGACCCTGAGATCAAGAGTCACATGCTCTACTGACTGAGCCAGCCAAGTGCCCCAGCTCTCATTCTAGCCTTGGATATCTCCTTCATATGTTGCACATGTTACAATGATATGTTTATGTGTGTCTAATATTTTTGTTATGTCTCTTTCCCCATCTTGCCTACAGGACCCCGAGCCCTGGGCTCCTAGGGGTGTCATCTCATCCAAGGACACAAGGCCATTAGGTACAAGAGGCTGAAGAAGTGAGAGGCAGGAAAGACAATAAGAGAATCAGGTTGTCTTAAAGAAATGTCAGTTTCCTCACTCAGCCCAATTGGGGCTTATATGGGTACCTAACAGTTCTGGGGGAAGGTCTGACTTAATGGCCAAATAATAATTACTACTAATTAGCACTACCCTTGTAAGAAAGCACTTAAAGTGCTTCTTTTTTTTTAAAATTAAGATTTACTTATTTATTTGAGAGAAAAAGAGAGAGCAAATACAAGTGCAAGCATGAGCAGGGGGAGGGGCAGAGGGAAAGAAAGAGAGAGAGAGAGAGAGAATCTCCAGCAGACTCCCTGCTGAGAGAACCCAGAGCCCAGCACAGAGCTCGATCCCACGACCCTGAGAGCATGACCTGAACAAAAATCAAGACTTGGATGCTTAACTGACTGAGCCACCCAGGTGTACTAAAGCGTTTCTTCTTTTAAGAGATCAAATATTCACCCTTAAACCTCCTTACTCTCCCACTGGCCTGGCAAAGCTTTCTTTCCCTGGGATAGGAGGAAAACCTCAGCCTGGTCCAAAATATCAAGAACTCTAAGTCCTTTCAATAAACCCTTCCTGAGCATCTATCGTGTGCCAGATGTAACCTCTGCACTCACAGGACTCATTCCTCACAAGAGAGGGCTCTATGCCTCAGCCCCCTGCCCTGTCTCCCCACACTGTGACTATATATCCCCATCACGCTGGAGCACCCATGGACCTTCTTCAGCATAGTCATCATCATCACCATTATCATCAAGACTAACGTATGGCATAACAAATAGCACTTACTAACACTTACTAATAGCACTAACAAAACACCCTTACTGTGTGTGCATCCAAGTCTGGTTAAGAGCTTTACACATAGTCACACATTTAATGCACACAAAACCCTAAGAAGCAAGTACTACTCCATTCTACAGAGGAGAAAACTGAGGCACAGAGAAGAGCAAGGCCTTCCTTTTGCCTTCCCAGCACCCATCCAACCGGGGTGGTGGGGTGGGCTGTTTCTCCAGGCTGCTGCAGAAATACTTTCTTTCTTTTTTTTAAGATTTTATTTATTTATTTGACAGAGGAGGGGGGAAGCAGGCCTCCCGCCGAGTGGAGAGCCTGATGTGGGGCTCTATCCCAGGACCCTGAGATCATGACCTGAGCTGAAGGCAGAGGCTTAACCCTCTGAGCCACCCAGGTGCCCCTCCAGAAATACTTTCTTCAGAGTTTGGGAAAAATGGAATGTGGGTTATCTGAGTGTTCCAGCCTTGGCCACACATTAGATGTGCAGCTAAAGCTGGAGAAGGACATAAAAGGCATTCAGTGTCTATAGGAATACCCCTGGAAAGAGACCCTTCCCCTTTGGCTTTTCCCCCTAATTATCAGTGCCACAGGTCGTGTTCCTTATGAAGCAAGCTGAATCAGGGAACCTGGGGAGCAGGTGGAGGTAGGGAGTTGCTGTCTTATGCCAGCTGTTTCCAGACCTTCGATTCCCTGAGGATGTGAAGGGCACAGAGAAGGCTGTCCGACACACAGCTGCCAAGCCCCTGGTCTGTGCTCCACCCTCCTTGACGAGACAGGCCTGGGCTGGCCTGCAGACACAGAACCCAAACGGAGCCCTGGCCTCAGAGGCTGGAGATCTACAAGGGTGGTTCATGCAAAACCAACCTGTATACACATGCATAGGAGGGAAATCAACTGGCTCTCCTTCAGGAAAGGCAACAGGGAATAGGAAAATGGAGGAGGGCATTTGGCTGAGGGCTAAGAGCTTTTGTAGTGGAATGTCCAGGGCAGGCAGGGGTCTACTCAGAGCACCATGCAAAGCCCAGGGGGCCAGGTAGCCTAGGGCTTACTTAGGGAGCCCCATGTGAAATGGCAGCATGTCTCAGTACAGAGAGATCACTCAGGGAGCAGAGACGAGCTGGTAGAGATGGGAGGCCCCCCTGGGCCCTACAGGCCACAGTGAGGACTTTAGATTTACCACACAGGGCATGCAAGGATAGTCAGCAAAGAAAGTCCAGCTGTGATGTGGTCCTTCAAGCATCTAGGAAGGACGACTCTGGCTGCTGTGTGGTCTGTGGCTGGAATGGGGCCAGGTAAGACAGAGAAGAGAGTGACAGCATCCCGTGAAGGGGGCCTGGAGTCTGCATTCAAACTGTCACAAAGAAGGTGAAGAGGAGGAGACAGACTTTGGACACACCAAGGAAGAAGGACAGGTGGACTTGGGGTCCACCCAGGGTGGGAAATGAGGGAGTAGGAAGCCAGAAAGGTGCCTCAAATGTGTCTGGCCCAGGTGAGCAGGTGGAGGTCGTATTTGCTGAGCCAAGAACCTAGGAGGAGCTGCACTGGCTTGGGAACCTCTTCCATATCGATCTAGATCCGAGGAACAAACACATACGGAAGGCCCACTATGTGCCTGGCTAGATGTTCCCTTTGTTGACAAAGCCATAGATGAGCTACGTCATTTTTATCCCAGGCTTTCCCAGGTGAGGAGGCTCTGGCCAAGGCATCCGCTGCTGGGGCCTCCCAGACCACTGACACCCCAGACTTTCACCCCAAGAAACCCACTCCACAAGAGAGCCCAGAGGCCAGATAGAAAGAGAGAAATAAAGGCTGTTGTTGACACGAGAGGAAAAACCAGGCTTCCTGTTTGAACTCGGGTAGGTACTGGAAGTTGTGAGTAATGTCGAATCTTGGCCGGCTCCGAAGGCGGTCTGCGGTGGGGGCTTCTCACACTCGCTGTGAAGAGCGGCTTTGAATCACCCACTTGCAGGAGACCTGGGGCCCGTGGCAGGCCTGTGGAAGGAGTGCTGCATCCACGCGGGCAGGCCACAAGAGAGGCAATCAGTGTGCACAGCCCGGCTGCAATCGCGTGTCCTCCGGAAGGACCCAGTGTCAAATGCTAAGAGCTTCTCACATCTGGGTCCCCGGTGCCCTTGGCTCCTGCGGCCAGACCATTCCCAGGCCCCTGGAGGCTGGAATTGTCACCTTTTATCCCACTTGAGGTCGGACCTGTGCAAGAGGCCACAGGGGGCTCAGGGTCTACTCTGGACCAGGAATGCTGGCCCGCACCAAGCCAGCTCCCTGTGGGACCTGGGGAAGGGTCCTTGGCCTCTCCCATCCCCAGGCCTCTGTCTGGAAAGGGAACTCATATGGGAATAAAAACCTCAAGCCAGCTACAGAGGTAAAGTCCCAGACACTGGGTGACTGCCTTATCTCGTTGGAGCCTCACAACGTTTCTGCATCATAGACAAGGAAAATCTTTTTGTTCTAAAATGTACATAATTTTTTTAATGTTACTGGGGTATAACTGAAGTATACTAAACTATACATAATTAAAGTATATAATTAAATTCTGACGTGATTACACTCATGCAATCATTACCACAATCAACGTAACGAACGTTCCCATCTTGCTCAAGTTTCCCACACCTTTTTGTAATCCACTCCTCCCTCCTTCCACCTCCATCTCGGGCCACCTGACCTGCTTGCTGACAATATAGATTCCTTTACATTTCCCACGGGTTTTTTTTTTTTAATTTTTAGAGATTTTATTTGCTTATTTGAGAGCATGAGAGAGCACAAGTGGGGGCGGGGGAGGGTAGAACAGAGGGAGAGAGAGAAACAGGCTCCCTTCTAAGTGGGAAGCCTGACGTGGGGCTCGATCCCAGGACCCTGAGATCATGACCTGAGCCAAAGTCAGATGCTTAACTGACTGAGCCACCCGGGCACCACTTCTACAGTTTTATATAAATCTAGTCGTATGATATATGCACCCTCTTTTGTCTGGGTTTTCTCATTCAACAGAATTGTGAAATTTACCCATGTTGTTGCCTGTGCTGCCTGTGTCAATAGTTCACTCCTCTTCATATTGCTGAGTAGGAGTCCATGATATGGATATACCACAATTTACCCAGTTACTTACTGGTAGACATCTGGGTTGTTTCCAGTTTCTAGCTATTATAAAATAAATTGTTCTAAGCATTTGAGAATGTTATTATGTGCGTATGTTTTCATTTCTCTTTCATTTCTCTTCTAAAAGTGGTTTTACAGTCCCATCAACAGTACAGTAGATTCACATCCTCACCAATACCCAGTATGGTCAGTTTTGGGTGTGTGTGTGTGTGTGTGTGTGTGTGTTTCAGTTCTGTTGGATATGGTAGTGGTATCTCACTGTGGTTATAAATTTGCATTTCCCTGGTGACTAATGATGCTGAGCATATCTTCATGTGCTTATCAGCCATTTGTATATTTTCTTTTTTTTAATTTTTAAAAAGATTTTATTTATTTATTTTTATTTATTTATTTGAGAGAGAGAGAGGTCTCAAGTAGGCAGAGCAGCAGGCAGAGAGAGAGGAAGGGAAGCAGTCTCCCCGCTAAGCAGAGAGCCTGATGCGGGTTTCGATCCCAGGACCCTGAGACTATGACCTGAGCCAAAGGCAGAGGCTTAACCCCCTGAGCCACCCAGGTGCCCCATTTGTATATTTTCTTTTGTGAAGTGCCTTTACAAATCTTAATATCTCAGAAACTGAGACACATCTTATAGTTGATGGCTTACTGTATAGTTTAACTGGCAGAGAGCATTTTTTCTTCCTTGGTGGGGACATAAAATATGATACACCTAATGATAGATGGAGTCTTAGATTTATGAAATACATGAAGTCACTTGTCCTGGGAGACACAGTGGATGGGGGACAGAGTGTCTAACTCTAACCCCGGGCTTTTAAACAATACATTATTCTTCCCAGTTAGGAGAGTCAAGACCAAATGTATGGTCAGCTTGAGAAAAACAAAACGGGTCATCCACTACACTACTATGCTCTAAGTACTGGGCCGCCCCAGAGCCCTGGAACATTCAGTGGTCTGGCCCAGTGGGACCCACTGGAAGGAGAAGCAGCCCCCACGAGTGTAGGCCCCAGCTGGTCTTGGAATCTCGATGCACAGCAGTGCTCCACTACCTGAGCCTTCAGCTGGCAAGGGGTCGCCAAGAGCAACCACGTGCCACACAGGTGTGTAAAGTGGAAGGTGCTGAACAGGATGTAGCCTGTGACCTGTGGGACTCTGGGCCCAGAGAGGCAGTCAAGAGAGACCCATGGAATCCACACTCTGCAGAGGCCGGAAGCGCTCAGGAGGAGCAGCAATGGTCCCCAAGTGGTTTGTGAATAGGGTAAAATCATTGCTGTATGGTGCCTAAGGGTCCCGGCAGGGTGTTTTAGGTCATAAAATTCAATTCTTGCTTCCAGCCTTTACCAGCTCTCTGACCTCAGGCATACATGTAGCTTAACCTTCTGAACCTTGGTTACCCCCCCCCAAATGAGGGATTAATGATATGATGGTGAATATTTCTATTCCTTTTACAAATCAATAAACAGGATTAAATAAGAAATGTAGGTAGAGGGCTTGGCTCAAAAGAGGGCTCTTTGGGGCGCCTGGGTGGCTCAGTGGGTTAAAGCCTCTGCCTTCAGCTCAGGTAATGATCTCAGGGCCCCGCATCGGGCTCTCTGCTCAGCGGGGAGCCTGCTCCCCGCCCCCCCCCCGCCACCCGCCCCCTGCCTGCCTCCCTGCCCACTTGTGATCGCTGTCAAATAAATAAATAAATAAATAGAAAAGAGGGCTCTTTGGTGTGGGCTTTAAGGATAGCTAGAAATGGGGCACCTGGATGGCTCAGTGGTTAAGCATCTGCTTCGGCTCAGGTCATGATCTCAGGGTCCTGGGATTGAGCCCTGCATCGGGCCCCTTGCTCAGCAGGAAGCCTGCTTCTCCCTCTCCCACTCCCCTTGCTTGTGTTCCCTCTCTTACTGTCTCTTTCTCTGTCAAATAAATTAAAAACAAAAAAAATAGCTAGGAATTCAACTGGAGAGGAATAGGGGAATCCTCAGAGGGGAAACCTGTGTGTTCCAAGGCAGTGCGTGTGGACCCACTGGAAAGGGACTGAGGTGGGAAGAGTCGGCAGGAGCCGTGATTCCTCTGCCTCTGCCTTGGAAAGACCTTTACAGCTGCCTCAGAGGGCATCTCCTGAAATGCAGCCAGGTGTTGTGTGTGTGGCTGAGGGCCCGGCAAGGAGGCTCAGAGGGCCAGACCCTCTAAACCGGATCCAGAAGCCCTAGCCAGCATCTCAGTCCCTCTAGGGATCCCTTCCCAAAGCGCTGCCTGGGAGACAGTCCAGAAATCCCCACACGTCCGCTCAGGTCCTGGCCAGCCACCAGCTTGCCAGACTATCCATGGCTAGCCGCTTAATTTTTCTGCACCTCAACTTCCCCATCTCTCAAATGGTGACATGAAAATACGGCATGCCCTCCTGCCCACCACACAGAGCTGTGGCTGAGATCAAATAAGCTGCTGAAAGTATGTGAAAGTGCCTCGAGGCCGATAAGATGTTCTGCTTATGCAAATCCAGGGCAGCTCGCAGAATCACATCGACTGCCATGCCAGGCAAGGACACTGGACAGTTCTTCCTGGGACACCTGTGCTTTCCTGACCAAGAAAGTGAGGCCCAGAGAGGGAAAGTAACTCACCTAAAGTCACACAGCTGGTAAGCCAGATTAAAGCCTCAGTTTGAGGCAAGCCAGGTTGAATCCCTTTGTCTCACAGGCCAGGGGGTCTCTGTGGTTTCTGGGGGTCCCTAGGCACAAGGCAAACCTAAAAATGAAGTTGGGAGCCAAGACGGTCCCTCCTAACAGACTTGGGGAGCCACCAAATCCATGCAAAGTTTAGAGGTCTTTGAAAACGCCTGGTCTCTGCAGACACAATTATGGGACCTCCGCAGACACAATTATGGGACCTCCGCTGGAAATCCCTTCCCTTGGCCTTGGGGTATTTTCTGCAGTCATTGCCCTCATTACACTTACTTCCTCTGTAAAATGGGCATAGTGCTACACTTGCAGGGGTTTGCCTTGTCCCTCATACTGATATCAACCATCTCCACGGGATGGGAGAGGAGATAAGGGACATGAAATTGCTTTGAAAAACCAACCAACGCTGACACAACTCAAGGGTCTGTTTCTATTGTGATGTAATGACTCCCAGTGTGGGCAGCCCTTGGTAGATTCCCAGTATTGATGAACCATCAGAAGAGGTCAAATCAATTGGCAGGAGATGCCATGGCTGATGAACGCGGTCCCCAGGGACCTCCCCAGGAGAGCGCAGATGTTCCCAAACCCCCTGGGCCACTCAACGGCAGCCTCACGGAATCTTTGCAACTTAAAAAAATTGATGGGCACGAATGCACAGATTCTTGGCAACTTTTGTGGAGGAGAAACAACTCTTTCTAGGACTTGCCCCCATTTCTCCTCTCATAAAATCTCCTCCTGGTCAGGGCCTGATTCTTTTCTTCTCTTCCTTTCCTTCCCTTCTTCCTTCCTTTCTGCATCATCTCCAGTACAGGCAGCAGAGAGGAGAAGTCATAGACTCAGCACCTTCCTATCCCACTTCTCATAAGTTCGGGCCCCTGATTTTCCCTTGTGACGCGCATCCTAATGGTGAGCACGAGGTACAGTGAGCGGTTTTGAAGGCAGCTCCTTATCGTGAAGCGTTATCTGAGCCATCAAAGAACATTTGAGGAAGAAAAAAAAAGCAGTTTCACCATCAAACTTGAAGGTTTGACTGTTAAAAGGAAGAGCCGGGACAAAGCGACCACAGCTTTTATCGCACATTCATGAGGGCGGTGTGCGGTGGGAATACTATATATTTTGGGCCTGCTGCTGAGAATACCTCCATGGCCTTTGAACAAAACACAAACCATGCTATGGAAATTGCCGGTAATTGTCTTTACCTCCAGTTTCAGAGGGCGCACACCCGGCCTTGCGGTTGTGGGCGCCGTTTCATGCTGGGGTTCGCGTCCCCGACTCTGCTTGGCACAGAGAGAGTGGAACAAATCAGGGCCTCAGATCTGCACACACCTGTGGTCGCTGCAAGGAGGCGAGGCGGACTGCCGCAAGATAAGGCAACAATGGAAAGTTTCTCACCTGAAAGGTCCGGGGACCAGCCCGGAGGCCTGGGCACCTGGGGGAGAGTCATCTGCCCCTAGAAACAAGGAACGAGGTGGGGAACTGGCCCCCAGAGCCCAGACCCCTCCCTCCTAGGAACCACCCTCCACAGCCCCCCCTCAACACACACTATTCATTTTCTTGCATGGTTTCTTAAACATCAACACCGAGGGATTCCTTTTACCTTTGAAAGGCAATACTTGCCTTCATCTATCAATAGTGCTCCTTGAAGAAAATCAACAGAGCGAACAGAACTTTGAAGATCAGAGATTTGTTTTGCAACAGCATGTGCGCTCTATAGACAGGCCCCTCATTCACGGTAGAGGTACTCCAGGGCCTGCCCAGAGCACGGGTACCAGCAGGACAGGCCTGCTGCCAGAGGTTACTCCAGGGCCGTCCACAGAGGTCCTCTGGCCCATCTCCTCAGCCCACAGGCAGTTCCAGAGTGGGCCGGGGACCACACAGAAAGGGGCCCCACAACTCCTGAGCCTCTGGGCTCTCTGGGGGTTAGGGAGGCCGCTGTGGCCTGTGACCCCATCGGCACCAAAGAAAGCTTGGGCCTGAGCCAGTCTGGGTGGGACACCTGGGAGGGGCTGACCATGGGCACGGGGGCCGACCATGGGCACGGGGGCCTTTGAGGGAAAGTGCATTGGAGGGAAGTGGTAATCAGCCTGACTAGGTCATTTCATTTGCTCCTGCTTTTGCTTTTTTACCCTTTTGTATTATAAGAAATAGCATAAATCATCAGAAAAAGACATAAAGCATAAATGTATAGCATGAGGAATTGGAGTGAACGTTCCTGGAGCACGTCTAGGACCAAGAACTAGAAGGTGGTCTGCATGTCTCTTGCTCCCTCCCTGTCCCACCCCTTCCCCTCTCTCCTCACCACAGGTCACCACTCTATCCCAGCTTTGAGGGCAATCCCTTCCAGCTCAAGTTTTGGCCCCTGAGCTTACCTCCTCTAACACCGTAGAGGAGTATCGCCTGGATTGGAACTTCATGTGAAGGGAATCGATCATACCTATTCTTTCAGCTTCTTTCGATCAACACCACGTGTTTCAGATCCATCCGTATGGTTGTGTGTCTCTTTGGTTCGTGCATCGTCACGGCAGCCTGCCTCCTGGCCTGCTTGGCTGCACTGCCTCTCGATTTGCAACAAGCAGTGCCTGGGGGAGCCCAGAGTCCTCACTCCCTTGAGCTAGCCTGTGGCGCCAGCCTCCCGCAGGCTGTGGGGGTTTGCCCAGACTCGGTTGTCTCCAGCTGGCCTCGCTCTGTCGGAGGAGGCCAGGACCAAGAGCAGTGGGCTCCCAGCTTCCTCCTCAGAGCTTTCCCCAGGGGTACCCTGGAGCCTGCAGGGACTCACAACGAAGGTTTGCCCCAGCCTGGCCCAGGCGCCTGGCAGGGGCAGTGATCCATGGCTGCCCTGCCGCCTCTGAAAGCCAGCTGGGCACTGGAAACAAACAATAAACCCGAGCATGTCCCAAATGAGAAGCAGGTGTCTTCCTGGGACCAGATTTCTTAACATTCCATCCTCTTGGTTTACCCCTTCTCCAATGTGGTTCCCATTTGAAGGAGTCTGAGCCTTTGGAGCCCAGAACCCATATGAAAAATGATATAAATTATAGCTCACCATCTCAGCATGGCTGTTTGGGAGTTTGGCATAAACATTAAGGAAGGGCCACCCTGATTATAAGGTAGAGACTCTGGGGAGGGCAGGGAGAGCCGGGCAGCCCCCCAACATGCATTTCTCTGTTCCCCTCTTGGTGCGGGGTTTAGCCAGTGCACCTCACCCAGGGTTCTTTGAAAACGACGCTGTGTAGGAGTTAGCGAGGCAGGCTCTGGGGTGCTGGGAGCAGAGACAGGTCACCTCCTGTCTTCTGCCCTGCCATGCCTTCCCTCATACTCTGATTCAGGCCCAGCCAGTTTCTACCTCCCTGCCTTCGCCCACACAGTCCTCCCACCTACCCAAGTATACCCCTTCCCATGCCCCAGAGCTGTTCTAATTCTCTGCAGACTATTCCTGGACGTTTGGTTCAGAGACCCACTGATGTCCTGCTCCCAAATGCCGGGCATCCCTCCTCCTCCTTCTCCTTCTCCTCTGAACCACACCAATTAGCCCTGATTGCAGAATACATGTATTGTTCTCTAACGGTTTCATGTGTGCAGGTCTCAAATCCCCAGATGGGAGTGGGGGCAGGGGCGGACACTGGCCAAGCCTCCGCTCAGCTCTGCACCCCAGTGTTCCCATCTCTGAAGGAAGGAGCCCCCCCACCCAATGTATGTACGGCCTGGGGGCCCTGGTCTTCAGGGAAGCTATGTGATTGATGATGGACTACCCTCCCACCCTCGGCCTCTACCCCCAGGCCCTCTGCCAGGAAACCCACTCCCACCAAGCCTCAGCACAAGGTGGGAGCCCTGGGCCTCCACCCCCAGCCCCAGCACTGGGGCAAACATCCTAAACCACCGAGTACTTCTAAAAATACGGTGTTTTTGTCAGAGAGCAACCTTCCACTTCCTTCAGACTTTGATCCCCATGCAACCCACAGAGGAGAAGACATACTTACAATAACAGTTTACAGCTTTCATCTCCCTTTGGGGGCTACCTCTCAAGGGCTTTGAACCCCCAGCTGGATGGTGGTACCCCGTAGTCTGAGCATGCTCAGATCCATCTGCCCTTGGCGTGGGGATGGGAGACAAACACATCTGTCCCCTGGGTGGGTCTGTTCTCAGGGACAAAAGTCCAGGACACAGAGAATGCCGGGGCACAAACTGGCCATGGAACCTTATGCAAGTTTATAAGTCCCTTTACTGTCTAAAATCTAGAGAGAACGTTCATGCTAGAATAGGATGGAATAAATAAGGGTTCAAGTACAGAATGGGCTGGAAAACAAAAGATGGAGAGGTTGATGCTAGCACAGTGCTCAAAAAGAAGTAGACGCTCCATAAATAATTGTTAGGCTTTTAGGGAATGTTTCTGGCTGGAGAGATCAGGAATGTTCTACCCACAGTCTTGTAGGCAGGGGCTCAGAAGGAAGTTGATAGGTGGGGATGGAGAAGTAAGGATTTCCTGGTAATGGGAACAGCATGGGCAAAGGCTCAGCCACACACTGAACAGGAAAAGTGCAAATTCACACCATATTTGGCTGAAAGGGAGCTATGAAAATTCTTCCACGGACTCTACAGATACACGAGCCATTGCTGTTCTGAAGAAAGCACATGTACAGGCGAAAGCACAGGATGAAATGAAAACCGTGATAAAAACGATCATCTAGGAGCACCAACTGTATGCCAGACCCCATTCTGAGCCCTGAACACACAAGTCTTTGCAACAGACCTCAACTGCCGTTAATCACGTTTAGCTTTCCTTGAGGCGGACAGCCTCAGAGAGGAAATGTCCTTGGGCTCCAGGTCAGTGACAGAGCTGGGTTTGAAGCCAGGCAGCCCAGCTCCCAGTTGATAAGACCCAGCAGCCTCTGCCTGAGGCCTAGGTGATTCTGGCTGATTCTGCACTTGCTGACCAAGACCCTGGCCTTCCTGCTCCCTGGGGTGCCCAGGGAATGACCCTAGCGCCCATTTACTCATGCCTCCTAGAGGCCAAGCACTCTCTGCTTGTAACTTCATTTAGTCCCTCACCAGCCTTTGAAGTAAGTGCAGCATTTAGTTACAAAACCAGGCCAGGAAGCAGAGGTGCAGAGAGGCTACCTGACACAGCAAGTGACAGAATGGGGATTTGAACACAGATCCGTCTGACCCCAAATTCCGTGCCCCCGACTTCTCAGCAGCCTCTCTGGGTTTCACCTCCTGCCCGGGAATTCCAGACTGTGAGTAATTCCAACATGTCTGAAGAAGTTAAAATCACTATAATTTCCTAAAGACTTTAAATGGAGGCAGAACATCTCTCTTCAAAACAAAGAATTTATCAGCAAAACTGCCAAGGGGGCCTCTGAGTCACTGTCTTGGGCTTCTCTCTGTTTTGGAGAGGGAGTTGTGTGTAGAAGTCCCCAGCACAGGGGCCAGGCTTAGAAAAAACCAAGGTTGGGGTCCTAGTTTTGCCTCTCACATGCTGTTCAAACCTGGGGTCATACCTTGACCTTTCTGGATTCAGATCCCCATCTAGAAGATGTGCAGGTCTTTCCAGGTGATCTCCAACATTGACTCGAGATCTCAGTACGTGGGTCTGTTCACCTCACCGATCCCCAGCTGCGCACCGCCACCACCGCCCCCCCATGGAAGAAACAAAGGTACTGTCCCAGTAGTGTAGACCTACAGCTCAGTAAATTCACTCTAGGCCTCATGTTATCAGAGATGTCCATGTGAATCTTCTTTTCTGGTTGCAGCCCCTGCCTCTTCTCAGGGCCCAGCAGAACCAACGGAATTTCCCTGTCGGCTGGTTCACAGATTTGACTCAGGCTTGCCAAAGCCACCTGCAGCCAAGGCCTCTTTCAAGCTCACGCGCAATCCTCCTTCCAGGGAATAAAGGTGATTTGTGGATTCCTGACCCTGAGTCATAAATCTTCCAGCAATCGGCTGTTTGGGAATGGCAGCCGCCCCGGCCCCCCTGAAAGTGGGCATGAGTCATCGGAGCACAGGTGCACCTCGCTGGATAGAGTTGGAGACGGTCCTGCAAATTTAAACGTGAATGCAACCGCTTCCAATGCCCTAGGAGAAGCCGTTCCCTTCTGGGGTGGGTAAGACCACTGCCTCTTCTTAATAAGGCGGGGCTTCCATGTATTGGGAGCACTGAGGAGGGTGAGGAAGTCATAAGCCGGGACAAAACTGACCCATATGCATGTGTGTCTGTCCCCAGCACGGCCACGCAGGTCCCTTGTGAGCAGTACCCACGGAACTCTGCTGTGGAATCTGCGTGTGTCCCCAGTGTGTCTGTGGGGAAACGGGCCAGGCCAAGGGACTCTGGGCTGGACCAGGCTGGCTTTACACAAGGCAGAGCTGGGAATCCCACCGAGGCCCAAGCCCTACAGGCCTGTAGTTGCCCAGAGGGCCTGACCAGGTCTCCCGGATGTGACTTCATTCTAGAATTCCCATCAGTGTCCCTTATGCCAGGCTCACAGGTCAGGAGTGGGCAGGAGAGCATAGGCCTCTGTGCAGAGCAGAGACCAGTACCCACAGTTCTAGGTGTAGTAGGGGTAAGGGCACTCTTCCCTCTGCCCCATCTTCCCCTGAGGGAGAAATGGCTGCCAGGCCCCAACCCTCCAGAGATGCATAGCAAGCGGCCATAGTAGCTCCTCTCCTGCTGGCCATTCCCTCTTCTGGGAAACCTTTCAATGTTCCCCAAGCTGGAATCTCTTGCCTCATCTGAGAGTAACTGTTACTTTCCTGTAAACCACAGCTCCAAGACCACTGAGGTGCCCCATAGACCTGGGCTGTGTGATCCCAGACCACTGGGGCCAGCCAGGCCATGGAGGGGGGCACTGCAGCTGTCCTGCTGCTTGGTTTAAAACCAAGTCCCCAGGGCTGGCCACCACCTCCTCCCGGCAAGCACGAAGCATTTCCAGTAGGAGCTCTTGGAGTCTCCAGAGGGATGCAAGGGTCCAAGTCCCAGCCTGCTCTGGGCCTCGACCTCTAAAATGCCTATGTGGGCAAAGGGAGGGAACACTAACATATACCTAGCCCGCCTCTCCTCTTTTCTCAACAGTGCCCCACAGGTCAGATCCTGGAAGAGCAATAGAGCTTCTCCTAGTCCAATCGCGGCTGTCAAAGCAGTAGGACCGAGAAGACATGAAACAGGGCAGCTGCCTCTGCACTCCCCACAGAGCGGCCTCTGTCCCCACACTCTAAGGCCGGTGGACAGAGTAGGAGGGAACCTCTCCAGGCCCCACCGCTGCCTTGCCCAGGGTGAGTACATAGTGATGAGGCCTCCCAAGGCCACTGCTGGGTTCCTACCTGGGCCAGGAAGGGCTGTGGCAACCCAAGGCAATGTATTCTGTTTTAACCAAGAGCTCTGGGCTTTCCTTTACACAGGCTGCAGCAACCAGGAGTAACTCCATTTGGAAGCATCAGTTCTTCCAGGAGTCTTGCCCCCTTCTCCAGCATTTCAAAGGTGTTCACAGAACACTGATAGCTGTGCCACGAAAAAAATCCACTGTAGTAAAAAAACAAACAAACAAACCCTGTACTGTAGTCAAATACGATTGGAAAATTTGAGCTTAAGTTAAACCAAATGGGTTTCTTCTGAGAAGAACCTCTCAGAGCATTTATTTAACATGCTAATATGCATCTCAAAAATCTAAAGACGGGGTAAGCTGTTTCCCTGGATTGCTTCTGACCTTTTTTTGATGGACTTTATCACAGGACTGGGGTTTACTGAAATCCCTGGGGTGACGTGCGTCTATACCTGGTGTTGCCATCCCCTCTTCACTCTCCCAGGGCCCTAGCATGCTGGGGGAGGCTGGGGAGGCACAGAGACCAGGCTGTGCTGTTGGGAATAGTAGCCACTCGCCGCACACAGCTGTTTACACTGAAGTTGATTAAAATTAATCATAATTGAAAATACACCTTCTCGGGGCGCCTGGGTGGCTCAGTGGGTTAAAGCCTCTGTCTTCGGCTCAGGTCATGATCCCAGGGTCCTGGGATCGAACCCCGCATCGCATCTCGCTGTCTGCTCAGCGGGGAGCCTGCTTCCCTTCCTCTCTTTCTGCCTGCCTCTCTTCCTACTTGTGATCTCTGTGTCAAATAAATAAATAAAATCTTTAAAAAAGAAAATACACCTTCTCAGTCAGACCAGTCCCATTTTAAGTGCTCAGAAGGCCCATGTGGCTGGAGAGAAAACCAGAGAGCATTCCCACCACTGCAGGAAGTTCTTTCTGACAGTGCTGATGAGAGCTTCAGAAAGCCCAAAAGACATGCCCAGAGGTACACGGGAATTCTAAGACCCAGAGCCGCTCTGGCCTTCTGCCCCGGCCAGGGAATCCGACCACTAGCCTTCCTTGAGCCGTACACAACCACAGGGCACCAGTGACCAAGTCCGACTCCCCAAGTGGAACAGAGTCTTTTCCCTGGGACTTTAGCGAGGAGCATGCTTCCTGCCTCCAGGGCCTGACTCCCACACTCTGGTTCCTTCCAGGCCCTCCCTGGCCTCACTGACTGACTGGGGAAGGAGCCAATGCACTCCCTGCCCCCTCCAGGCCCGTGCTCCCCAGAAGAGTACCAGTCCCAAGCTGCCCTCACTCTCCAGGCCAGTTGACAAGGCACTTCAACGTTGCCCCTGCCTCCAGCCCAGGCCTCAGGTCTATGGCTCAACGCAGCAGACCTAGCTTCAGGATTCCAGAAGCTCTTCTGCCAGGGTTCACAGCATTCTGAGATCCCTAGTCTGGGGGCTGGGCAGGGGGGTGGGAAGGGAGTGGAAGCAGTTGTGGGCTGTCAGTCTCTCCTTCATCCCGGCAACCAAGGAGCCTCTGCTTCCTTGCCCCTGCCTTCCTCCGGGCAGATACCACAGACCTTCCCCCATGATGGCTATTTAGGAAACACAGAAAAGGGGTCTGGCTTCCTTTGGCAGGCCAGAGGTCTGGGGAGCTGGTTTGGGGGTTGGCAAGGCTATGCCAAAGACCCTTGTAAGCACAGGCACCAGTGGGCTTCTGCTGAGGAATACGCTGGACCCAAGGCTTGGACAAGCTGTCCCTACTTGTCAGCTCTCTGCAGACTTGGACCACACACAATGCCCCGAGCAGCCATCAGATCTACTCTGGTCTACCCAGGCCCTTTCTGCCTGTCCTCAGATCTCAAGGCTCCCCTAAGGCTTCTGCCCTGCCCCTAGGAAGATGGATCCCGGGTACTCCCCTCCAGGTGAACTGGCTAGGCTGGGAAGCTAACCTTTATAGGAAGCCAACTCCACAACAACAGAGACATTCCGTGTGGCTCTCCTGTTCTGCCAAGATGTAGGTCAATGCATTCATGAATATAAACTTGCCCCACTAGAACTAGGGGGTCCGGAAGTTAGAGGGCCTGCCCAGTAACAGAAAAGCAGAGACCAGTTCTAGCTGCCCATAACTTGCTCAATTGGGGCCCAATAGGGCCACCATGCTACATTAATTCCAGGGGCAATATTCACACCAGAGTCCATGTCCATGACACTCCTGGAGCTGTGCCACAGACCACAGCCCTGAGCAGGCTTGACCTTCCCTCTAGGAGTGGTTATTTCAACCCCCAGTCCAGCCCTAGAACAGGTGGTCCCAGGGCCCCGTCTCAGGGCCTCATCCAGTTCCTCAGTGAGCTCTTAGCAGAGGATCAGGAGTGGGACTCGGGCCTGGAAACTCAGGGCTCTGCGGCTCTTTCTCTAAAAATTCATTCCAATCATTGGCATATTCCTGTAGTTTGATAAGCACTCTTAAGACTCATAAGAAGTCTAGTGATCCCCACAAAATGGGCAAAGGACACAGAGGTGGTACAGATAAGGAACAGAAAAATCAGCTTTTAAACACACGAGAAGATTCCTACCTTCAGTACAATGAGAGAAATGTAAAAACAACACAAAGCCATCTTTGTCCTATCAGAACCGAAAAGACTAAAACATGTTATAAAACTAAGCACTGAGCGGTGCCTGGGTGGCTCAGGTGGTTAAGCATCTGCCTTCAGCTCAGATCATGATTCCAGGGCCCTGGGATGGAGCTCCGCATAGGGGTCCCTGCTCAATGGGGAGCCTGCTTCTCCCTCTCCCTCTGCCTCTCCCCCCATTTATCCTCTCTCTCACTCTCTTTCTTTCAAACAAATATATAAAATCTGCAAACAAACAAACAAAAAACAACTAAGTGAGTGAGGCAGCGGTAAACCAGGGATCTTCCTAAGAGGGAACTGCCCCTGTGGAGGACAACTTGACCATTGCCATCACAGCTAGAAGCACAAAGTTTCTGTGACCCGGCACTTCCACAGCAGGGAATTAGCCTGTGGACGTACTTGCACATGTGTGCAATGCTGAATGGGTACAACCATCCCTGTCAGCATTGCTTATCACCACACCTATCAAAAACAACCTAGATGATGACCCAAAGAGGCCTAATTCATCAACAGAAGGTTTATGGACACAATGGATGCTCTCTCACTTCTAAAGCAGATGGACAGGCGTCTCTGTATACCGATAGGACGTCATCTCCGAGATGTGCTGTTAAGGGAAAAAAAAAAAAAACACCAAAGCACAGGACAGTAGGCTTAATATTCTATTTGTGGCAGGAAAAAATGCGCACAATGCAAGCATATATGGTTGCAGATGCATGAACTCCCTCCAGAAAGATACACAGGAAAGTAGTAAGAGCAGCTGCCTCAGGAAAGGGGTGGGGTAGGGGAGAGGGGTAGAAAGGAAACAATTTTCACTGCATAATTGTTTGTACCTTTTTTCCTGTATCCTTTGAAGTTTGTCCCACTACCTGTGTAGTCTTTTCAAAAGAGAAATGAAATAAAGTATAAGAAAACCTCCCTGAGCTACCCATTTCCCGTTTTCTTGCCCCCAGGAAAACTTTATCTCTGGCTCCCGAAGACCCTTGCTGGTGACTTGGAGACAGCCCAGGGAGCTCGGTGTCTCCCCGCAGTGCCTGGACGCACCCCAGGGCACTGGCTGGAGAGGGCAGGGGGCAGGTGGAGGGGCGAGCGGGGTGTTGCCCACCTTCTGGAAAAAGAAGCCAGGCCAGAAGCCAGAAGCATTCAGAGTTCCACAAGCAACTTTTTTCCCCACATTTTCTTCTTGTGGTACAAAAAACACCTAACATAAAATTGAGCATTTTAAGTGTGCAGGTCAGTAGTGTTCTATACTCACATTATTGCATGACAGATCTCTAGTACTTTTTCATCTTGCAACATTGAAACTCGATGTTGCAATGACTCTCCTCTGCATCCCTCCAGCCTTTGGCAGCCAGCTTCCTCCTTTTGGCTTCTTATGCCAGAAGCATTCTTGCTACATAGACCTGGGATCAGAAGTCCCAGGATGTCCTGGCAGAGTGTGCACCTGTCCTTCCCAACCCAGGCAACTCCGTCCTGCTCTCCTTAGAGATGATATAGCTTCAGGGTTGGGAGCGTGGACATTCCATCTTCCCATTCACCAAGCTGCATGTTCTTGGGCAAGTCTCAGCCTGTTTCCAGTTCAGTAAAGTGGCAACTCACTCAGATAATGATACTTTTCTCTCCATCGGTGTAGTGATGTAGAGAGCACATTAGGTGAGTTGTCCAGCCCCTAGTACAGGCTCAGCCAATGCTGGCTTTGGTTATGATGCCTGTGCTGGGAGGGAGGCCCTGCCCTATGAGAGGTCAGAGCCTTCCCAGGGCCTTGACAAGTATTCCTGGAAGAGAGAGGTTAAGATTCTAGGTCACCACAAGTCCCCAGGAAAATCCCTGCCCTCAGAAGTTCCTAACTTGGGGTCTATGGAATTGAATGCAGAACTGGGCAATTGTGGGTGTTTCCCCCGAGGAAGTTTCCTGCTCTGTTAGACCCTCAGAGGGGCCACAATCCGTCATCTGGGCAGAACCCTCCTTCCTCTGCTGTCTGGCACCTGAAAGCTCCCAATTGCCTTGGCCCCTGCAACCCCTCCTTGCGAGGTGGGCTCTCTGCCAGGCCTGACCACTAAGACACTATGCCACGTGGAGCACAGCCCGGGCTCTGGGCCGGGCGGGAACAGGGCCAGGGTGAGTTGATCGTAAACGGTGTGCTAGTGTGAGCGTGGGTCCGTCCTCTCAGATCAGCCCCGGGCGGTCCCCGGCCCCTTACAGCTGCCGATGGGATCCTGCTGAGCGTCATACCACCCTTCCAGGCCCTCCAGCCTGCCATGACTGAAGAAGGGTGCTTCCCACAGAGCTTGAGAAGAAGGCGCGGCAAGGTAGATGTGACGACGAGGGAAACAAGACACGGGACAGCCCGTGCCCTGGCAATGGCCTCGGTTTCATGAAAAATCAGAAACCCACACACGCCTGCAAGAGAAGGTCTGGAAGGGAGTCCACCAAGAAGCTTAACAGGGGTTCACGCTGGATCCTGGAATGCCAGATTATTTCTCTCTTATTTCCTACAATAAATATGTTTTTTGTTTTTTTTTTTTAACTCAGTGGCTCGCAGCGAGGGGTAGATCTGTCCCAAGAGGGACCTCTGACAACACACGAAGTACCTTTGGTGTCTTTTGGTGTGTCACAGCCCTGAGGGAGGGGTGCGCATCTGCTCCCGGCATCCGCTGAGGAGAGGTCAGGAGTGGTGCTGACCATCCTACAACGCACAGGACGGTCCCCGCAACGAAGAATTATCCGGCCAAAACATGTCAGCGGTAGTGATAAGGGAAAAACTGTACTCTAAGATGGCCAACCAAATCAGCAAGGAATTCTGGTCCCTGTCTCAAAGCCCTTCCGGGTTCTTTTCTACCCCTTGACCACACGCGCGCCTAAAGTACCAAGTATGCGGAAGTAGAAGGGTATAAATTACCTTTCCTGTGTGTGCTCGGGCTCAGACCTTTGGAGAACAACCTCTTCTGAGCCCATCGTGTTAAATAAAACTCTGATCCTCCAAGGTCTCCGTGTGCCGCTTGGTTCTTCTGCCAGGATCCAGTCTAAGTCCTGTAACTGCAGCAAGATTGAAAAACCCTGAGAAAAACAGTGGAACTTACTCTGCCAGGGAAACAGGGCTGGAGAGGCATGAGGCCCTCAAGCTGCTTTAGCCTGTCCCACGGCCTTCCTGAGGCAAGCCCTTCTCCACCTATCGCATTGGGTTAGAGCCTTGTGGGCTCTCCAGCAGGCACCCGGAGGCCTGGCCAAGGTGCCAGCAGGCCCCTCTCTGGAAGCCGTGAATCTCCTGGGGTCCCACCCATCACCAGAGGGTCCCGGGACCCCCATGACCCTTTCTCCAAAAGCATCCCCAGTTTCACCTCTTCCCAGAACACACCCCTATCTAATAAAAAGACGTCCACGCACATTAGGACCGACTGCCAGGAGCCTTAACATGACTGGGATAAGTGAAACCCCCAAATTCTCTAACATCCTGTTCCCAACATTTGACAATGGCATCCTGTTTTCTTTGGGAAGGAAATCCAGGCTGGATTGATTAACGAATACAGTCATTATTTAACCACAGAACTTGGTTTTGAAATTAATTTACAATAAAAGAAAACGTCCGTGCTAAATAATCTCTCTAATTACATGTTAAGGGCTCAGAAATGGAAAACATTCAGGAGCACAAAAGGCCCCACCGAGCTCATTAAGTCTGCTTTGCTTCTCCAGTACCTCTATGGTAACTCACAGAGGATGGGGGAAGGCTTTTAAAATCAGATCTCCAAGACTTCATCCCAAAAAGCCGCAACACAAAACTCTCTTTTTAAAAAATCTTTGGATGATGAAATGGTGAGGGTGTGTTCCCAGTTGTGGTCGGGCACAGGCATAGGGAAGCCACCTCTTCCTAGAAGCCTGCAGCCCCCTGGGTTCACCCCGGAGAGGCCAGTCCAGGGGTTGCAGGGTCGGAGGGGTAGGGGGCTTGGTCCCTGCAGCTCTCTACATGCCATCTTTAGCGGAGGGGCTCCTTTAGGCTTGGGGCGAGGGAAGGACAAGAGCAGGAGTGTGTGTTTGTCCAGAATGAGCCCAACAGCCATAGGAGGCAATTGTCTCATTTTCCCTGCAGCTGTGCCCCAGGTTCCTAGGAGCTTTCACATGGGGACCCAAACAGGACAGGTCTGGCCAACACCAGGGATTCCTTTCTCTCCAACCAATCCTCTGCCAGCCTCTGCCAGCACTTCCCTCTCATGCTGCAGCCCTCTGCCTCTGGACAGATGGTGAGACCCTGCATGGCCCTGACCACCAGCCCAATCTTCATCACAGGACGATACTTGCCTCCAGGCTCCTGAAGATTTCTTGCATGAGCTTGGCCTGATAGTGTCATGGGTGCTGTGTGCAACCTGCCCAAGGAGCGGTTTAAGGTCAAGGTAACCAGGACCAGCTGGGGGCCTACCCTCACCCCTGAAGGCTCAGAGACACTGAGGCACCGGGGAGGGGGCCAAGTCCAAAGGCGCCAAGTTTTAGTCTGTAATAACCCAGCCAGGCTGCCCTGGATTTAAAGTTGTGTTTTAGGGCCTGAGATGGAATAGCGAGCAAGCAGGCTGTACTCTGGGCTCAGGTCCTGCAGTGTGATGGACAAGGAGGTCGGGCACTGCTAGGGCTGCCCGAGGTTGGGGTGGAGAGGGAGACACGGAGACAGAGGAGAAACAGAGCCTCATGAAGAGAAGATGGGGAGGGGGTGGGCAGAGAGGAGGAGGAGGAGGAGGAGACTAGAGAGACAGGCAGGAAAGACAGAACTCACTGAATCTCACCAGCTCAGGGCCTGGTGTGCTTCTCCCCGTGAGACCAGACTCTGAGAAGGAGGGCTTTTGGGAGGACTATAATTTGGTCCACTGGAAAAAGTCATCTGGCTGGGCCTGGCTTGGGGGACGGATTCTTCTGCCCTGCCCTCTGGTTGCCACAGAACTAACCTTCAAGGGGACCTGCCCTTTGACTTCCCAGGGGTTCAAACTTTCCTGATTCGCAGGACCCTGAAGGCTCTCTTCAGATATATGGTGAAAAGGCTGGGGCTCTTGGGGTCCCTCTCACCGACTGCCTCTTCACTTCTCCTGTTGGCTCACCTTCCCATCTGAATAGCCTGGCACAGCCAGGACATGGGGGCCAGGGAGTCTGCTGGGTCTCCGACAGTGGCTATGCAGCCCCCACACACTCTCCCTGGAGTCAACCTTTCCAGCCACCTTCCTTGTCCCACCAGAAGCTTGTGGGCCAGACCCAGGGAGTGAGGCTGAGTGGGAAGAGGGCCATCCCTCATCTCCCAGGCCTTGCTGTTATAGTCTGGCCTCTTGGCTGGCCCTGGGTCAATCTGGGAGGCCCTGAGTGCCCAGCCCTGTGCATGGGCCACAGATGGAGAAAACAGAAGGAGCAGGAGTCTTTCTGTTCATTTAGACTTTACGTACCACCTGCTTCTCCTAAGGGTTTGAGATCCCTGGCGAGTACTACGTGGCCATGGGTACAGAGCCTGGGGATAGCTAGGCAGGGTTCCTGCAGCATGAGGAGTAGGTAGCAGTGGATATGCCAGAGGCTGTGGCTCTCCCTGGGGGGAGGGGATTGAGCATTTTCTGGAAGGTAGAGGCCAGCCTGAGCCCCAGCCCCTTCACATCTTACCCAGCAGAAGAGCATCTAGGGCACCGGCTTATTTACGTATCATTTGCATTCTATTTTCACATAATGCATAGGATGGAAAATCCCCTCGGCATTAGGCCCAACATTTACAGTCCCTAATGCTTTGCTCCCATCGCTGCAGCAGCCAGCAGACACGGGAGTCCTGCCCATCACCTGGGCCTCCTGCCTTGAGGTGGCAGCTGCCAAAAGGTGGTGGCAGCAGCAGACACAGGCCTCACAAAACAAGAGACTTTCACATGTGACTCACACTCCCAGGATCAGAAGCAAAATTACGTGTGAAAACCAGAGCCGGCTTCATCTTCTCTGGGGAATCCCCTCAAGCTCCCTCCCCATTTCACTCCTTTAAAAAACCCTGGCATGGCCCAGCATTCAAACCTTCCAGAAAAGTGCCACACTCTCTCAGCCACGGTGGGAAGGGGCCGAGCCACCCATGCTGGGTGCCTTGAAGTCTGTCCCAGGGTTCTAGGTCTTGGAAAGCACGTCAAAGCAGAGAAATAGTCAGAAGGGGAGTCCTCCCAGTGGGGAGCCCAGATGGGCCCTCTGAGCACTTGTGTCTTCCAAGCCCCAGGGCTGCTCCAGGCTCATCTTTTGCCAGCCTGGCTTCCTCCTTATAATCCATTCTGTGAGCTGTCCCAGATCCTTGCAGTAGATTGTCATTCTGCCTAAGACCACCAAAGGGGATTTGTGTTGCTCGTGAGCAGTCACGTGGCACAGTCCCCACGAAGGCAGGATGCTCCAAAGCCTTTAGCAAAGGCCACCTTCAGCTTCTGACAGAACTCAGGCTTTTCTGCCACCCCCAACAGACCAGCCTGGCCACCGCCAGTGGCCTGACTTTGGGGCAGCGCTTCCTCCCTCTGAGTCCCTGGGTCCCTCACCTGTAGAGGGAAGCTGGTAATTAAGAAACAGGATTGGGGTAAAGATTCAATGAGATGAGGGAGAGCTGACAGAGGAGTGGGAACTCAGCAAAACTCAATTTCCTTTGATGGTCTTATTCCTTTATAATTATGCCAACATTTGAATGATTCTTCTGATTGCTTTCTTTCATTATTATTTTCTTTTTTTTTTTAGATTTTTTTATTTTTATTTATTTGACAGAGGGAAATCACAAGTAGGCAGAGAAGCAGGCAGAGAGAAAGGAGGAAGCAGGCTCACCGCTGAGCAGAGAGCCCGATGCGGGGCTCGATCCCAGGACCCTGGGATCATGACCTGAGCCGAAGGCAGAGGCTTAACCCACTGAGCCACCCAGGTGCCCCTCATTATTATTTTCATTGTTATTGCTAGAAGCAAGAGCAGCATGGTCTACTCATGCATTATCCCATGAAGTAGCAAAGCAGTCCTCATTATCCCCGATTTTACAGAGAACGAAACTAAGACCCAGAGAGTGATTGAGAGGTGGGCTCCCAAGTCAGACTCCCTGGGTCCAAATCCCATCCCCATCACAATAGCTGTGTGACCTTGGACCAAGTCACTTGTCCCTCAGAGTCTCTGCCCTCCTCTGTCAAATGGGGACAATAAGAATATTCAAGTCACGGTCAAGTATTAGATGACACCACGGAATTATCATTCGTTTTTGGGGGGGTGTGATAATGGCTTTGTGGTTACATAAGAAAGTATCTCTATTTTTAGAAAATATATGCTAACGCACACAAGGGTGAAATGACATGATATCTGGGATTTGCTTTAATAATGTAATTTAAAAGAAACAGACTAAAAGAGAAAGAAAGCGAAAGAAAGAATATGAGCAAAAATAAGCGTGACAACATCTTGATAATGGTGCAGCTGGGATGAAGGGATACATGTGGGTGTATCCTCTATACCTTTGAGATTTTTCCGTCAACAACACACCAGAAAAAGACCACCGGCCTCACAGAGCCTTTGTGAATCCTCCCTGGTGCTGGCCACAGGGAGCACTTAGTAAACGTCACCTAAGGCTGTCACTGCCAAATTATCCTTGTCACCATCCTGCGTGACTGAGCAGGTGAGCCAGGGAAGAGCCAGCCCTCCCAACCAGTCCTCCCCCCTACACCCTGTCACTCCCCGTGACACTTTGCTCTACCCCTCACTGCGGGGCCTCACCAGTTGTGTGACACGGTTCTGTCACCAACACTGAAGGCAGGGTGCAGTTATGAAGTGTCCCCCCCACCTTAAGCCCCGTGTGAGCGACTCTGTTCTAAAACACCCCCTTTCTGGGGCTCAGGTGAACCAGAATATCAGGCCACCAGGCCTACTCCACAGCCCAGGAGAGAACCTGTCACAGCTCCTTCAGGAGGGATATGAATTCTGCCAGTGACTCCAGTGCCATCCTCTGGTATACAGTGGTGGCAGCTGTGGGGGGAGGCAGGGGCTCAGTGTCCAAGAGTTACCGTCCTACACGGTCCCATCTTCCCATCCCTGCAGTTCAGACACAGCCTCTTCCAGACCCAGCCACCAGGGGGTGCTCTCCAGCAGAATCATAGCCTCCCCCGGGGGTCCAGGGCACAAGAGGCTGAGGAGGGAGCCACCTGGTCACCCTGAGATAGTGAACTGCTTGCCAGGAGCAACTCCCAACCCCCCACCCGCCCCCTGCCATTTTTATTTCCACCAGCATTTTTCAATAACATGAAATGGTTGTTTGGTTTTTTTTTAAGATTTTATTGATTTATTTGACAGAGAGAGATCACAAGTAGGCAGAGAGGCAGGCAGAGAGAAGAGGAAGCAGGCTCCCTGCTGAGCAGAGAGACCAATGCGGGGCTTGATCCCAGGACCCTGAGATCATGACCCCAGCCGAAGGCAGAGGCCCAACCCACTGAGCCACCCAGGCACCCCGAAATGGTTTATTTTTTTTTTAATTACAAAAGCAACTCATGCTCAACGCACACACTGGCTTCTTCGGATTTTTGTTTTGTTTTGCAGCATGTTTCAAGATTTTCTGTGCTTAGGGCAAATGGTTCCTAAATTTGGGGGGCTATGAAGTAGAGGAAGGGGGAGTCCCAGGGGCCTGTGAGACTCAGGCAGGTCCCTGCCCCTCTGGGCCTCAGTTTCCCCTGTGTGCATGTTTGGGGGTACTGGCCATCTCCTACATCTCTTTGAGCTCTAGCAGACTGGTTTTCCTCAGTGCTCAGGGCTGGTCTAGGTAAGGTAGGACAGGAGAGGTTCACCCCCCCAACCTTTCTCCACAAGGCCCCATCTCACTGGCTCTTTACCCTGTAACTCTGGTCCCTCCTCGGGGGACCCTCCCGACCACTGTGGTCTGCACTGCTCTCCTGTCCTCCAAGGGCCTGCATAACCTCGACTCTGCCATCCGAGGTGCTTCATTACACCAGACCCTTCTCCATACAGGGTGGTCTCGAACTCCTCCCTGACACTTGCGCGTTCTCTAGGAGCTCTGGCACCAGCAGTGAACAAAGCAGGCCTAGCCTCGCCCGCGCTGGCATCCGAGAGCAGCTCCCTAACTAGCACCATGATCTGGTGCCCAGGGCACCTTTGGGACTTTCTGTGGGTGCAAAGGAAAGGCCAAGACACCATTTCCATGCTGGGGTGCAGGCACGCTATGAGTTGGTCTCCTGTACAAGTCCCAGCAACCAAAGGGAATTTAAGTGCTTTCGCCCTGCGGACCTGAATCTTATCTTTGAGATGTTCCAGTTCAGCCACACAAGCTGGAGAAGTTCTGGGACAAGCCATGTCCCACCCTGAGTATTATGTAGGAGCTGGGACAAAATTCTGTTCCTCCCCAGTTTGAGGTCCTGGGGACAGGGCTTAGCAGGAAACAAGGAGCATTTCTCTGGCTCCAAGTCAGCAACAGACTGGTGGTCCTCAGGTCTGCAGCCCTGGGCTCCCAGAAACCAACTGGCAAGCACTGGCGCCCCAGTCAGGATGGAAAGTCTGTCCCAGCCCCTGGGAGCTGGAAATCCACTGCCTCAGGCCCAGTGTGCTGCTACTGAAGATACTCCCACCCAAAACAGAGGGGCTGTGAATGCCAGAAGGGGATTTTTTGGTCACAGTTCAAGTCCCACTCTGGATCAGGATGAGAAGGGCCCCATGAAAGTCTTTTCCTATCCCTCATTCTGTCAGGCTCTGCCATGTGCCCACTTTCTCAGGGCACTATAGACCCCAAGAAGCGCTTATAGTCAATGGGCTCAGCTGTGCCAGAAACTTCCCCCAGCAGGGAGGATAGCCCTGAGAGGAGAGAATATTGAAGAAAAAGAGAATGCATGGGTCAGGGCACAAAGGGGGCTAGTGGCACCAAAACTCCCACTCAGAAAAGGAAAAAGAATTCCCAGCTCCAAGAGCAAGGTTTACCAGAGTGTGTGTGTGTTGGGGGAGGGGCATGGTTTGCCCTTAGACTTCCTGTGATCAGGGTCAGGGAGATGCAGGATGGAGGGAGAAGTTGCTTTTAAACCAACCCTCCACCTACTTCCTGCTTCGGCACCTTCCAAAATCATGGGTTGAGAAGAGAAAGAAAAGAGGGAGAAGAAAGAAGTTCTCAAATTATAAAAACAAAGACCAAGCTTGACCAGAGGGGAAACCCTTTAAGATGTCAGTAATAATAGAGCATTGAACAAAAAGTAAAAACAACAAAGCTGACAAGGAAAACCACAGCAGTCAGCAGAGGCCTACCAGTGACCCAAAGCTAAAGAGACGCACTTTCACCTTTGCAGAAAGGAGGCTAGCTCCGCAGAGCTGGCTTTGCACCCCCAGGTCCTAGAGCAGCCCCAAGAGGAATCACAAAAGGCTTCGGGGGGGCTCTGTCTCCAAGAAACAGAGCACTGTTCCCCCTTAATGAGACAAAGCTCTGATGCCACACTTTGGGACAGTGACTTTGACCCACCTCCTGGACAGAAAGCCTGAGGCCATGGACCAACCCGCGCCCCCCCCCACCCCATCCTGGGACCCAAGAGAGGCAGAGGAACAACTTGGTACATGAATCAAGGATGCTTAGCTTCCTGAGCACCCCCTCCCCACATACTGGGAGCCAGTAACCCCATCTCTCATTTCTGAGGAGCCTCTGAAGAAGCCAACACCAACTAGGGGTCCCATCTGTCCCTCACAGTCCTCACACAAGGAAGGGGAGGACATCTCCACGGGCTGCAGAGCTAGAGTGGATTTCGAGCTCTGAGACCAAGACCGGGGTTTGAGTTCTGTGACCTTGGGCGAGTCATTTCCTCTCTGGGAGCCACAGTTTCCTCATCCGTAAAATGGGGTTAAGAGACCGACCTCTCAGGGCTGTTGTGAGGATCAGATGAGATACTAGATAGGATAGGCTTTTGTAAGTAGTAAAGGGCAGTGCAGGTATCCGGAGACAGTCTTGGGTCGAACACATATTTATTGCACATTTGCTCTCTGCCAGGCCCTGGCTCAGCCCAGGGGACATGGTCCTGAGTAAGGGGTCCTGCTGAGACAGCAGAGAGAATGGAAGTGAGCAGGATACCGCAGGCCCGCAGCCTCACCCACACCCAGAGAGACTGTATAGGGAACCCAGGTCTCTGGACTCCTGTCCCTGTTCCTAGAGGCTGTGTCAAGCAGCCTACCTCCCTCAGCAGTGTCACCGCCAAAGCCCACACCACCAGCCCAGAGCTCCGGCTGCTTCCTCGACCCCACAACGGAGATTACTCAGCGGGAGGAGGCAGGGCTACAATTTGTAATCTGAGTCACCCAGCGATGTTACCACCAATTAGTCCTAAAAATCTCCCCTGGGGCAGCAGCAAGAGGGAACTTCCGGCCTGAGAAGGAGTAGGGAGGGCGCTTCTCTGACCCCCTCCTGCCGGCTGATCTGCCATCCTGCTCCTGTGGGCACTTTACGGCCCTTATTAGAGTGGCTGAGAACTCCTGGTGCAACACGGCCGGCCGAGTGGTTGAGAGCCCAGGTCTGGGAGACAGAACATCCTGACTTTAAATCTTAGCTCTCCCTCTCACCAGCTGTGTGACCTTGGGCAAGGAACTTGACCTTCTCGGGTTTATTTTCCCTAATAATAGGATTTTCAACTTCATTAGGGTTTTGTAAAGACCAAACAAGATGATTATTGTAAAACCCCTTGTATGTTTACTAGGCTAGGCTTCTATGAGCTGCTCAACTAATTTTTACCTATTTAACAAATATTTATATGGCACTTAATAGGGACCACAAACCATTTCAAGGACTCTACCAACAATAACTCTTTTAATTCTTCCAAGAACCTAGAGATATGGGTATTATTATTATTCCGTCTCACAGATTAGAAGACTGAAGCAAAGAGAGGTTAAGTGGCTTGCCCAAAGTCACAGAGTTGGCTAGTGGAGAGCCAAAATCGAAACCCAGGTTCTTTCCTCTCCTGCTTCTTCCCGTCTTTCTCCTTTCAGCCTGCACTTTGAGAAGTTGAAGCAAGTGAGGGGAAGCTGATTTAAAAATAAGCCCTCTTCCATCGCCTAGCTCTGTCATCCCCAGTCCCAGCAGACCTGGGCTAGGGAGTGCCTGGGCACAGACTGGGCTCAGGTTCCATGCTACCAGCCACCACATTAAGTTACCTCCCCAAAAAGGTAATGTGGTCATTAATCCCCCTGGAAAGCAGCCTCTTACAACAGCACTCTTCTCCAGCCTCCAGGCCCAGGTTGGAGCGGGAGATGTCCAAGCCTGACTCTCCCACTCACCTCAGAGGCTGCTAGAGCTCACATGCCTGCAGGGAACTCCACCAAGCCAAGTGAGGAGCAGAGCTGAATGGAAGTATAAGGGACTGCCCACAGCCTCAGAAGGGCCTCAAGGGTGGAAACCCTCCTCAGCATCTTCCCTCCCTTGGGAACTCCCAGCCTCTGCTCGCACATCTCTGGTGATGGGGAGCTCACTGCCTCTGGTGGCTGCCTGGGCAGGCCATGGTTGGCCAGCTCTGACTGGTAGACCTGTTTCCTCAAGCTGAGATGAAATCTCTCCATGTAATTTCCTCCCATTAGTCCTGTCTCTGCCCTCAGGCCGCACAGGCCAGGCGGCTCCCTCCAGCCTGTAGACATCTGGAGATGACCATCTTTTGGCAGGAGGAGACTCCTCCACTCAGGCTGAATGCTTGGCAGCCTCAGGCTGGTCTCAGAAGGCAGGGCTCCTAGTGCCTTCCTTACCTGGGTTCCGGGTTCCACCCACGATTAGCAGGACTGTAGGGTCGCGGGGACAGGCTCTTCTCAGGGCCTGGTCGCGAGCACAGCACGGTTGGCTGGGAACAGTAATGGTGAGCGACACTGGACACCATCAGCAAGCACGTACTCTTCACTGGACCACACTGTGTTAAATACTTCACAAGCAAGAACGCATCCCTTCTTCCTGCCTCTTTGAGACAAGAGTTATTATTGCCCCCACTGGACAGGCGATCAAACAAGGGCTCTAAGAGGGAGGTGACTGGCTCCAGTTCCCACCCACCACGAGTAGGTGGAGGAGCCCCACTTTCCACGCAGGCTATGAGCCTCAAGCCCAGCCAGGCGACGAAGCGGATAGCATGGAGAAACAGGAGACGCGCTCACAGGAAACAGAGAAGCCCAGGAGAAGATGAATGACTCCAATTCTAAAGGCCATGGGAATCTGGAAGGGAGAGAGGGCCTCGTAGACAGAAGCAGGTGCGAAAGTGTCCCATATGAGGGAGAGACCAGAAATGAGCCCTGAAAAATAAAGCATTCCAGGTCCCGTAAGAATTCCCAACTTACAAACAAATGGGAATACCACCCCCCCCAGCCCCCCACGCCCCAGAGACTGAGGAACCAAAGTTGGGTTGGACCTATACACAACAGCTCCACCTCACGGGCAGCAGGCATTTATTAAGCACCACAGTATGCTTGGTCCATGTTAGCACTCAGCAAGGGCACAGATGAAGGGTCCATGATCCCAAGAAGGTGACAACCCAGTAGGGCAGGAGTGAAGCCTGGTTAGAACTCTGATGACCAGTTTGGGGTTCAACTATTGTTAATTTCCTCCCTATCAGGGACACAAACTGGAGTATGTTTTGGATAAGGAGTGCCACTCCCTGCC
This sequence comes from Martes martes, assembly GCF_963455335.1. Lineage (NCBI taxonomy): Eukaryota > Metazoa > Chordata > Mammalia > Carnivora > Mustelidae > Martes > Martes martes. The sequence continues at coordinate 94,225,670 of NC_137892.1, read as the reverse complement.
TTCTGAAAGTGGGGATACCAGCATTCCCCAAATGACTTTCCAGAAGAATTCTGTTCTTTGGAAAATCATACACAGAAAAATAGTTATATTGTCAAATAAGTTTGGGAGACACTTGGCTGAAGAAGGCTAGACAGGACACCTCTGGTGCAGGGCTTCTCAGAGCCTTTACTAGCTGTGCACATGGGGACCCGCCACGACTATAGGGTCTGGTGTAGATCCTCCTCAAGAGCTCCATGCCCACCGTGTCCCACTGGTCCTTCTTGCAACATGCTACCTGCTAGGAATAAAAGGGAACACTTTCTGAGTGGGAGATGATAGATTATGCACCCAGGAGTCTTCTAGGAGAGGGAACAATCAGGGATAGCCAGTGTGTAGGGAGGAGAGGAATTGTCCCAGGTGGTGGGGGTAGGGATACTCGTGGATCTGGGATAGGAAGATGTGCCATTCTGGGCAATGCTCAATAGATGGCCAAACTCTCCCCCAGGATCCTGGCTCACCTAAGCCCCAGAGACCCTATGGGGTCAGAGCCCACCATAACCCAGAGAATGGCTACTGCTCCACATGATCAAAGCTCTGTCCTCTTTTTTTCTTTTCTTTTTTTTTTCTTTTTTTTTAAAGTAGGCTCTACACCCAACATGGGGCTTGAATTCACAATCCTCAGATCAAGAGTCACACTCTCCACTGACTGAGCCAGGTAGGCATCCCAGCCCTGTTCTCTTTAATCCAACTTGCCTCCTAGGCTGACATCTTTCCTCCAAGAAGCCCTCCTTGACTGCCGGGTTGTGTGCCATGACATATACACAACAGCCGTGTTGCTGAACCCCTGGCTCCTGGAAAGTTCTGATGTGTCCCACGAGAGTTCCTTGAAAGCAGATACTAGGCCAAGTACTTCCTCCCCAGTTTTTTTGTTTTGTTTTTTTAAAATATTTTATTTATTTGACAGACAGAAATCCCAACTAGGCAGAGAGGCAGGCAGAGAGAGAGGAGGAAGCAGGCTCCCCGCAGAGCAGAGACCCCGATGCGGGGCTCGATCTCAGGACACTGGGATCATGACCTGAGCCGAAGGCAGAGGCTTTAACCCACTGAGCCACCCAGGCACCCCCTCCCCAGTTTTTAAGTGATCACTGCTGTGAATGATTCATCCATCTATCCATTCAGTCTAAAAACTTCTGAGCAAGGGGCACCTGGGTGGCTCAGTCAGTTAAGCGTCTGCCTTCAGCTCAGGTCATGATCCCAGGGTCCTGCAACTGAGCCCTGTGTCCAGCTCCTTGCTCAGCGAGGAGCCTGCTTCTCCCTCTCCCCTTCCCCCTGCTTGTGCTCTCTCTCTCTCTGACAAATAAATAAATAATTTCTTAAAATTTCTGATCACTGCACATTGCCAGCTCTATTACAGGCCCTGGTAATAAGGAGCAAAGCCCTTCCAACCCTGTGTCAAAATTAGATATCTAGCAGCACCTTCCTGGGAAGATATTCCTCTATCAACGTGTCTGGGGCTGTTCCCACAATCCAAACACGGGCACATTCCTCTGTGAAGCAGCAGACAACTCCCACACGGACTCTGGGTCTGTGTCTCTCACTTACTGTTGCATTTGTGATTGCTTCTTGTCTCCGCTCTAGTCTCATTGTTGTGGGCTCCTCACTACATCATGGGATTAGGTAAGGGGCCCTGAGCCCGGAGGAGGCAGAGGACTTACCTGAGCTCACACAGCAGGTCGAGGGCTAGTGCAGGGACCAGGGCGCAGGCCTCCACTCCCAAGCTCTTTGGAACCCAACGCACTCTGATGGCACGGTTCATGGCACACAATGGCCACTCACACCCTGCCTATGTTGCTGACACGTCGGTCTCTGAGTCCAGACCCCTTCCTGTGGAAACCCCGGGTGATTCCTGGTGAGCGAATCCTCGTCCCATTCACCGGACACTGTGGTGAGCACCATGTGGGGAAATCAGCCCATGGGAAACTGTCCTAACAAGCCCTCTGAAGCTGAGGGGCAGTTCTTTGTAGTCTCCCCACCACTGTCACGCAAGCCAACCTTTGGGCTTTCATCAGGAATAACTAACATCTAGGGGCACCTGGGTGGCTCAGTGGGTTAAGCCTCTGCCTTCAGCTCAGGTCATTATCTCAGTGTCCTGGGATCAAGCCCAGCATTGGGCTCTCTGCTCAGCAGGGAGCCTGCTTCCCCCTCTCCCTGCTTCTCTGCCTACTTGCGATCTCTCTCTGTCAAATACACAAATAAAATCTTAAAAGAAAAAAAAAAAGAAATAGCTAACATCTAGCTTTATCATTAAATTTTTATTTATATTTTTAAAAAGATTTTATTTATTTATTCATGAGAAACAGAAGGAGAGAGACGCAGAAGCAGAGGGAGAAGTAGGCTCTCCTCAGAGCAGGGAGCCCAACGTGGGACTCGATCCCCGGACCCTGGGATCACCCCCTGAGCCAAAGGCAGGCATCCTCATTGAATTTTAATTTTAATTTTTTATTTTTTTAAAGATTTTATTTATTTATTTGACAGAGAGAGAGATCACAAGTAGGCAGAGAGGCAGGCAGAGAGAGAGAGAAGCAGGCTCCCCGCTGAGCAGAGAGCCCGACGCGGCACTCGATCCCAGAACCCCGAGATCACGACACGAGCCAAAGGCAGAGGCTTTAACCCACTGAGCCACCCAGGCGCCCTGAATTTTTATTTTAAGAGCAATTCTTGGTTATCGCATAAAGTCTGGGGTATAGGGTGAAGGAAGAACCCACAGAAGATTATAAAGAAAGAAGAAATGAACCCAAACCCTTCTTGCTTCATTTTATTTTATTTTTAAAAATACCTGTTTATCTAAGTAATCTCTGCATCCAATATGGGGCTTGAACTCAAGACCCCAAGATCAAAAGTGCACACTTTACCAACTGAGCCAGCAAGGCCCGCCCTCTCCCTTGCCTCATTTTGAAGGCAGCTACCTGGTACCCAACCCAGAGCAGTCACATCACAACGATTGTGTGTCTGCCATTCTGTAGGCCACAGCCACCTACAAACACACACACACACACACACACACACACACACACACACACGAGCATACAGTGAAATGACACAGTTTCCAGAGAGCACACTGTGTTTCTAGTAACAAACCACAGTCTGCCTCTAGGATGTGTGACCAGGCTCTGCCCTGAGAGAGAAGGCTCGCACGGGAAGTGTTCCTGCCCAGAGCAGGCAGCCAGGCCTCCAGGCTGTGCTCGGCGTGTCCCGACAGGATGCCAGGTAGGCTGGCGGGCAGGAAGAGATGCCGCTCCCAACCTCTCCCCGTTGTAATTGACCAAACCCATCTGGGGCTCCTTTGAGTTGTTTTCTGGAAATGCCACATTTCAAGGGTCTCCCCATTTGAAAAGTTCAGAGAGTTCACACAGGCCTTTCATGTGAAGGAACTTGAAAGAAAAGGAAAGGAAAAGTTTATTTTCAGCCTTAGCTGTGATGAGGTGGGCCCAGGCCATGAGAACACTTAGATGACTTACATGACATTACATGAAGAGCCAATTAGCCTAACAACTTCCGAAAACTAGCTCAAGAGTACCCATTTATTAGAGAGCTTGGAATGTGCCAGACCTTGAGCTAAACTCTTAGGATATGGAAATCCTCTCCACATCACTCCCGCAGCGCCAGGCAGCCTTGGGGAGTGATACTCACTTTACCCAGGAGAAAGCTGAGGCTCAGAGAGGGTGGGTGGTTTGTCTGAAATCCCCCAGCTAGCAAATGGTAGGACAGCGATGCAAACTCAGATAGATCTGCCTAAATCCAAGGCTGGAGCGCAATCCTTGGTCAGACCCTCCACCCCTGTGAGCTATGACTTTGTCCCGTGTTCAGCCTCGGAGGACACTACATGTCTGCTGGTGGCTCACATGCAGGAAGATGAAGCCTCATTAACTCGTCAGCCCTGGGGGCACCTGGGTGACTCAGTCGGTTAAGGGTCCAGCTCTTGGTTTTAGCTCAGGTCGTGATCTCATGGGTCATGAGGTTGAGCCCCAGGAATCAGGAGGTCCTGACTGGCTCCACACTAGGCAGGGAGACTGCTCGAAGATTCTCTCCCTCTGCCCCTCCTCCCACTTGCACATGCCTGTGCCCATGTGTGTGTGCACCCTCTCTCTCTCAAATAAACAAATCTTACCAAAAAAAAAAAAAAATCTTTAGCTCTGACCTGGACTTCAAGGGTGCAGAAGACTCCCAGGCCTCCCTGTAGAAGATTCTGGCCCTCATCCTGAAACTGCCGGGTCACATCCCAAGGGGCAGTCACAGTAGATCCCACTCACCACCCTGTGGGGGAACCCCAGGGCCATTGTGACTGTATGGGATCTGAGTTGGTGCCCAGAGCACCATTCTACCTCTCTAAGGTGGGCCCAGAGATGGCACAGACTGAGGTCTGACTACAGGGAGACACTCTGGGCCCTCCTATGCAGCAAAGAGCTTGAGCTACCCTATACAAACCAACCAGAGAGATTCCCCAGTCCTCCTGGTGGTCCCTCCAAGCAACATGAGCCACTCGGAAAGTCAGGACTCTATTAGTCACAGCTCATTCATCACTATTTGTCTGCAGAGACCACAAAGCAGGTAAGAACCCCCTTCCAGAATTTTAGAGGTCATGATGGAACGCTGCTGCTGGGCCACGCCTGCCTTTGGTAGACAAGCCTTTTCCTCTGTATCTCGCCAAACTTTAGAGCCTTCCACGTCCAGATGAAGTCTGCCTCCTCCAGGAAGCCCATCTATCACTCCAGCCACATTGATTCCACCATATCTCCTTCTGAGCTCCTTCTGCCCATGGTTTGCATAGACTAATAACCAACAAACTCAGCTCTAATAATTTCTCAGCTTCTCAAGCAGACAATGCCTTCTGGAGAACAGGAACTCTACCACTGCCTCCCCTCTCTCCACAGCCTGATTTGTGGGTTAGGTACATAGGTGATTCCCTCTAGCAGACATTCAAGCTGATTTCAGTGTGGCTATAGATATCTGATACTCAGCTTGTTTCTCCCTCCCTTACCTCTCCTTCCTCACACCCTTATTCTCCCTGCTCACCTGCCTCCTCCCCTGGTTCCACCCAGTAGGACATGATCCTGTAGGGTAGTGGTTCCCAGACTTTGGGATTCCACAACCCTATAAAATGTCCAAAGAGATTTGGGAGTGGGAGAGAGACAAGGTTTTCTTCTGCCAAATAAGGACATTTTAAAAAATCAATCTCCATCTTTATTTTAGTAAAGAAAGGCTGTTTTTACACCAATAAAGCAGAAAATCCATAATCTCTGATTAAATGTTAATACTTTAAGCTGAAAAATTCAGCCTTACTGAGAAGAACAAACTGTTGCCCTGGCTTCTCTCCTTTCTCCATGGGCTGCCACTGTCCTGTGTCCACTCATGGGTCTGGGAACCTTTGACCTGGAGGAAGCTCCTGCTAAACTAGGGTCACCCTGAAAGGCAAGAGGACCCCCAAAGCCTTTGAGTTAGGCAGATCTATCTTCCCATTCAGCTTTCCCAGAGGAGGCTCGTGCCCAGTTAGATCTTATAACCTCAAGGGCTGAGGAGGGGGAGGGCATGAACCCCTCCTCCTATGCTTTTCCCCCTCTCTACCAGGCTAAGATTTGCTGGGGATCCCCAGTGGGGATAAAGTGAGACTCAGCAGCAAGCTCACACCCAGAAAAGGAGACTGGGGGAACCTAATGGGCAGGCTTTTCTCCACATCTCCGTCGCCAAACTAAGCACTAGGAACCCCCACCCCCAGCCCCCGGAAGGGAGGAAAAGTGGGCACTCCAGCCATGCAGTAGGAGGCCCAGCCGCCCCGCTGAGCGGCCGCAGATAGGATCTGAACTCCGAGAAGGACGGCCCTGGCTCTTTGATCTGCAGCCAGCCAGGCTGGGCTCGGACCGGGAGGGGTGGCGCGGCCCTCTTCCGGCCCGGCTTTGCGCCGCTGCCAGGGGTCCCGTGGGCCTCCGAGCAGGAGAGGTGTCCAAGACACCCTCCTTCTCAAATACCCTCTGTCCCTGTGCTCTCGGGAGAGATGGGAAAGTCTACACTGAATCCAACTCAGAAACCAGCTGGGGGACTGCGGTTCACTGCACCGCGACTCTAAAGGACGTGTGTCTTTCGCAGATACAGTGGTGGAGCCGAGGCCAAGCGTGCTGTGGAGGCCTGCGTGGACACGGCCCTGGGTGCATTGTAGACATGATGGAAGCTGGCGCATGTTCCCGCGCTCCTCTGACCCTAATGGAGCCAGCAACCTGGATCTTGTGAGAGTCCGCGGGCGTCAGGCTCCGAGTCCATTGGCTCCATGGGAATGCGACTTCCCGTGTTGAGCTGCTTCTGATGACCCACACCTCGTCGGAATCCCGTGGCCCATGTGTCCGCCCAAAGCCTCGCATCCCTGGGCCCCAGGTTCTAGGCTTAGAACTGAGTTGGGAGGGAGGGAGGGAAGGAGGGGGTGGGTGGCTGAAGGATCCTCACGGGGTTTGGGGGATCCTTCCTCCTTGTTCTCTTGGCTTTGTTCGCGCCTCAGAGATGCCACAGGGCTGAGAGGCACGTCACAGATAATGTGATGCATGAACCCCGCATGCAACAGGCATTCCATAAATGTGCGAGGGGAATATGCTCGTGTTCGCGTTGTATCTGGGCTGCCTGGAAGGAGGTCCCAGACCGGCCTAGGGTTGGAGAACAGGACAGAGAACGGGAATTTGAGGAATCCTAACCCTACAAGCCCGGGTTCGCGCACAGTCTCGAACAGCCTCCAACCTCCAGGAAGCCCCCAGTTTCAAGCCCTGGACGCACTGGCCGGCTCGCCGATGCAATTACACCTTGGCTTGCGTTCCAGCTCCCGCCGCAGGGCCTAGGGGATCCGGTCCCTCAGCCCTTGGGGGAGAAACCTGGGTGCAGAGCGGGAATCCCTTATTGTAGGTGAGGAAGCAGGGTGAGGAGTCTCCTTTAGAGTTCCCACATTTCGGAAGAAAGGTCCGGACGCCAGAGTGACGCCGGGGAGAGCGAGCCCTTTAAGATCGTGCGCGCCGCTCGCGTCCCAGCCTCTTCGGGGAGTGGCGGGGCGGGGTGGGGCGACTTTGGCCCCCGCCCACCCATAGGGCCCGCCCCCGGAGTTCCCGCCCCGCCCCCCGCACTCGGCCCGCGGCGCCTTTGATGTTAGGACCCGCCAGCTCCAGGAGCGGCTCAGCCTGGCGCCCGCGCCCCGCGCCCGCAGCCCGCCCAGGCGGAGTCAGCCCGCGCTCCGCCCGCCGTGCTTCGGGCTCGGAGGTCCGGACTCCGGGCTCGCCGCCTGCCGGGCCGGTTTCGCGCCCCGAACTCCCGCGCCCCGCGCCCAGCGCCCCGGCGGGCGGAGCGCACCATGCCGCAGCTGGACTCCGGCGGGGGCGGCGCGGGCGGGGGCGACGACCTGGGCGCGCCTGACGAACTGCTGGCCTTCCAGGACGAGGGCGAGGAGCAGGACGACAAGAGTCGCGACAGCGCCGCCGGCCCCGAGCGCGACCTGGCCGAGCTCAAGTCGTCGCTGGTCAATGAGTCCGAGGGCGCGGCGGGCGGCGCGGGGGTCCCGGGGGCCGGCACCGGGGCCCGCGGCGAGGCGGAGGTCGGGGGTGAGGTGAGCGCCGGTCCGCGCCCCGCGCCTCTCCCGCGCCCGCAGCCCCCGGCGCCCGGCCGGCCCCGCCCCGCCCTCCCGGGCCCTCGGGGTACCCATCCCTCAGACCCCTCCTGCCCCGGGCCGCGAGCTCGGCGCCCCTTACGGCCCCTCTGGATCTCCCCGCAGGCGCTCGGACGGGAGCACGCTTCGCAGAGACTTTTCCCCGACAAACTTCCAGAGTCTCTGGAGGAGGGTGAGTTTCGGCCCGCCTCCCCTCCACCCGCTAAGGGTCCGGGTGGGACAGGGGGGCCTCCGAGGACGGGGTTGGGGGGGCCGGGGCGACCCCCCACGGCAGATCAAGGAGGCGGCAAAGCCAGGGCGGGGGGAGTGGGGGGCGGGTTTCCCGGGCGCCGCCGGGCTAGAGTCACTTCCGGTGCCCTGACCTTTATAGGAGTAAACAGACCCCCGCCATCTCCGCCTCCCCTCCTGCCCAGGTGACTGCCTAATCCCCAGTCTTCAGGAGAAAGCGTTGGCCCAGGTTCCTTGGCCAGAGGGCGGGCTGGGGGTCAAGTAGGGGCCGAGGGGAGGCCTGAACTCGTGGTCCTTCGTCCGAACTGAGGCACCCGGGGCCCGTGCCTCCTCCGGTCACACACGTGAGCGGGACCCCTCGGCAGTTCTTCTCTGGAGAGCAGACTGCCTCCAGCCCTAGCCACCCGGTCGGGCACGTCTGACCCAGCTGTGGTTTTTCCAGGCCTGAAGGCCCCGGAGTGCGCCAGCGGCATGTACAAAGACACCGTCTACTCCGCCTTCAATCTGCTCATGCACTACCCTCCCCCCTCGGGAGCAGGGCAGCACCCCCAGCCGCAGCCCCCGCTGGTAAGTGGCCCCGGCAGCCGTGCAGGCCTTGTGCCTGTTACCTCCTTGACCAGGTATGTGGGGCATGGGCAACAAGTGACTTCTGCCTAGAACAAGATCGATGAGAACTGTTCTGGTGCCTTTTCCCGTACACACCCAGTGGGATCTGAACCAGGAGAACTTTGCTGAAGGAAGGAGAGAGACCGCCCTAGGCACCCCCTTCTCTCCAGCTATTGGCTTTTGTCTTCCTAACTTGCTCACAAGCAGGTGCAGGCCCTTGTTCTGGTGCTAGGTAATGCCAGGGTAGAGTCTTTTCCCAGAATTTTTGAGCTGACACCATCCCCTCCCTTCCTGAGGGTGGTGTTGGTAGGGTGATCTTAGTTGTGGGGTTTGCAGTTTGCCTACTCCCCCAGCCTAAGCCCTAAGCCTGGGTGTTTGGAGAAATGGGCAGAAAGGCTAGTGTGTTTCAGAGCTCCTCCTTGTGCAGGAGAAACTGGCTGTACTCACTCTCCCCTTATGTCATGAATACCCCCTTGCCAGAAAAAGAGCCTGAACGCTAGGTGTAGAAAGCAGGCTTTTATGAGACTGGTTTGCTCTCATAAGCTCTTGGAAGGGTTAGCAGAGGTATTTCAAATCAGTGGTGTGGGTAAGGGGCCCGTTTAATGATTTCGCTAATTGAATATGTTTAAGTGCTTCAAAAAGATTCCATGATTGTTACAAACCATGCTTTTCTGCCTCATTGGTACAGATGATCTAAAGAGTGAAGAGCCTATTCTGAGTGCATTGGAGCAGTACAACTGCACTTTAAAAAAGTTGAGATTAGTGGTTCAGACTGTCCTCAGCTGGCCTAAGTCGAGGGTGAGATTAGAGCGCCTGGAGTACATCAAGTGTTTGGGGAACTCTGGTGGCTGCAAATGGAGGCCCAGTGCAGGAGGCTCACATGGCTAGTTGGGGGGTCACTCCGAGGGAAGAGGATGACTGCCAGGCTGTCTCAGATTGGGAGAGAGGAGGGTTGCTTCTGAAAGCTGTTTTCATGCTGAAGCTGCTGGGAGGTGAGAAGACAGATTGAGGCTTCTCTCTAGAAACCCCAGAATGGAAAACTTGGTTAACTGTTGACTGTAGAAATGAGCTCCTGCCTCTTGGACTCCGTGTTTTCTCATGGGTGGAAGGAGCATGTTGGTTGAGTGGTCCTTCTGCTGTAGGGTGGCTCTGTCTATGAGGTGCTCACTTCCTTCAAGTCCATGGGGCAAGGGGTTGCCCTCTGACCTTGCCACCTGATGCAGAGCCTCTCCCCAGAGACCTCCACCCTACTCAAGCGGATGCTAAGCATAGATGCTTCCTGGGTTTCTTAGAACGTCTAAACCCTTAGATTTTGGGCCAACTTGATATAACACAGTGCTGCCAAATTGCTGGCAGGTGAGTTGCTTGCACAGGGTGCTGGGGTCACCATGACAGCCTTGAGTAGACAAAAGGCCTAGGCCCTAGAACAGTCCTAGGAGGGGCAGCTCCCCTCCAGGCTCTTGTGATTCCACAGTGGTCCAGGGAAGAGGCAGGATTTCTGCGTTCCTTTCATGGCCTGGGCCAGTGGGAGAGTGCCCAGAGTGCGAGGGCCTCGTCCTCTTTAAGGGTGTGGTAACAGGACCATTTGGTGTCCTTAAGCTCACACTGGTCATAGTGTAGGCGGACGGATGGCCAACTCTAACAGTCAGGATTGGGTTGGGGGGTGAGGGCAGACACATCACTATTACCCTGGCCTACGTCACTTGTTTTTTCAACTTGGGCATCTTTCTTAAGCTATACCAGAGGCTTTTCTGTATATTACACTCTCCTATAGAGGGTAAATTCCCTTGCCCTACTCCCCACCCAACTGCAGCCTCCCACTGCCTGGCTTCTGGGAACACTGGAGGAGGAAGACAAGCTCTGGAGCTACGTTCCATGTGCTGAAACCAGCTGTTCTGTGGGGCTGGGGACAAGGATAGAGTCAAGGGCCTAAGTTGGGGTGACACCGGGTGGGGAAGATGTCCATGAGTATAGGGGAGCCTCTTTTAAGCAAACCTGATAGTTAAAAATGAATAGCAAATCGGGGTAGTTGCTTGTGTTAACCTGAAAAGTTGTGTGGACGTTTAAAATACTGTTGGTTTTAAAACGCAAATTTGATTGACTCCATGTTTTGGGAGCACATGTAACAGAAAAGATACGCTTATAGTGGGTCTGGAGTCTGTTGTAGGGCCTTGAGGAAAACTGCCTTTGGAGGTTTCTTCCCAAGCTCTGCTTTCCTAAACCCCCTTTAGGGGGACAGATGTCATGCTGTCCAGCCCCTGCTCGTGGGGAACTAGGCCCCTGGCCCCCTTTGCCCTCTCTGAGAGAATCCAGGCAGTCGACAGTTGTGCTGAAGAGTTCTTAAGGCCAGTCGCTTAACCTCCCTACACAGTGGGGAAAGCCCATGCCAGGGTCCTCCTCTACCCACTTGTGGGTGGCATGCCCACGTGGTTACCATGTTGGATGTCTCTAAGTGGGCAGACTCAAACCTTGCTGGGGTGGTGGACCAAATGACCACCTCACAGCCAGCTGCCAGTGGGTAGAGGAAGATTTTTTTTTCCTAAAAGGGTGCTGCTTTTCTGGTACGTGGCTTCTAGTGAACTCAGTTTTGGAAAGAGAGAATTAGGTCAAAGTTTATTTCATGGCTGATGTTTGTGAGGCATCTAATGTGGGCTTGCAGACTGTTCCCAGCCTCGACCAGTAGTCGCTCCTTGTTTCTGTTTTGTTTGTTCTGTTTTGCTCTGAGATTGGGGGTGGGAGTAGAAGGGCCAGTAAGCTTGTCCTGGGCCTGACTTTGAGGAAATTCTGGGATGAATAAGGCATCGCTCCCTAGGAAACTCAGACTCTTGGATGGGTGAGACTGCCAGACTGGCGCAGATCTTCTCAGAAAAAAGATGAGGGCCGGTTGCTCTTGTGGTCCTTTCTGTGGGCTCCACTTGGAGTCTATGGCCTGGAAGGCTGCTGAGCCTTTTGCCGTTTAGATGAAATGTCCAGAATAAGCAAATCTGTAGAGATGGGGCACAGATGAGTGGCTGCCAGGGGCTGAGTGAAGATGGGAATGGGGGGTGATTGCTAATGGGTAAGGGGTTCCTTTTTGGGGTGATGAATTCCAGAATTCTAATTCTGGAATTAGACGGTGGTGATGGGTACACAATCTTGTGAATACACTAAAACCGCTGAACTGTATACTTTTAACAGTAAATTTTATGATATGCAAATTACATCTCAGTTGAAAAAAAGGAAAAGGCTGAGCCTTTTGGCTCTTGCAGGGACTTGGGGCCGTTCCCCTGGCCTGACGTCTGCAGCTGTCCTGGTGTGTGTGCGTGCCCCCCAAGCCATGGGCTTGGGCATCAGTTCCAATGTGGGGGAACCCGGGAGGCAGTGGACCCATGGTTGGGTTCCAGGCCATTGAGCTCACATTCCCGGGCTCCAGGGTCTGAGGTCAGATGAGGGCTGTGCTAACAAGCCCTGTGGGGAGCAGGAGGTACAGGTATGAGCAAGACTTGAGCAGAGGAAGGAAGTGCTGCTGACACAAGCCACTATGTCCAGGGAAGCTCTGCAGAGATGCACCCACCCAGCCCTCCATAGCCTCAGAGAGAGGGAGCAGCCTGGTGTTGCTGGGGACAGTTAGTGAGGGTTGATCATCAGCCCTGGTTGAAGTGAACCTTGTTAGAAGGGGTCTGGCATCAGGCCAGGCACCCGAGAGATCACAACCAGCCTCTGCCTCTGGGAGTGCCTGGCTGAGTGGAGGAGACAGATGACTAGACTGGAACCAGGCCCTGGTTGGAGGGGTGCTGTCACAGAAGGCATCCTGGGTGGGCATCCTGGGTGGAGCTGGGGCATCCTGGGTGGAGCTGGCCCCCACGTGGGCTGTGGGCTGTGGAGGAGGGTCCACCAAGCAACTACCTGAAGGTGCAGATTTGGCCAGCACATGAGCACAAAGAGTACCAGGCTCCCCTCCAAACATGCCAGATCTCCCACTTCTCCACTTTAGTCTCCGTCTAAAGCCCAGCCTCAGCCATCCCTCACCCAGAAGGCAGTAACGGCCACCTCAGGGCTCCCTCTGCCTTGACCTTGGCACCCCACCCCCAAACCCCTGCCCTAACCCCCAACCCAGGCTCCACACAGCAGCCCAGCAAGAGAAGATCCCTTCTCTTGCCGCTGAAACCCCGCAGTGGCTTCCCATTGCTCTGGGAGTAAGGTCCAAACCACTCACCACAGCCCTAGTGCCTGGGTGGCCAGCCCTGCGGACAGCCCCCACCTTGTCTGCACCATACTCTTCCTCTCTCCCTAAATAGCAGCTACTGCACTGTCTCCCTCTGCTTCACACCCATCCTGTTCTTTCCACCTCAGGACGTTTGCACTTGTTCTCTCAGTTAGGAATTCTCTTCCCTAGCTCTCACATAGCTGCCACCTTCTCATTTGTCATTCAGGGCCGAATTCAAATATCACTTACCCAGAAACACCTCCTGTGAACATCCAAGTGGGGCCCTCTGTCATTCCCCCAGGCCTTTGCTGCCTCATCCACCTTGGTTCTCCAGGCCACAGTGGGTGGCCTTGCTTTATGATGCACTTGTTCGTTGTACTGAGGCCAAAGGCAGCCCATTTGTCCAAAGTGTCTCTCTACCTTAGTTTCCTCATTCACACAGTGGGAGTGGTGAGCCCTCCTCCCAGAGTTGGAGTGTGGAGTGGAGGCAGCAGTGCCTGCATGTCCTGGGCTTGGGAGGTGGGGGTTTGGCCATAATTGATCCCTTTTCCCTTGCTGTCCTGGCTCGTCTGGGGCTAGTGGTGGCTCAGTGGTTAGACTCCCATCTGGAGGGTTGTATCTCTACTTTGGGCCCCAGGGGCCTGGGGGTCAGGGCCCTGGGGCCCAGCTTGAGACAGGGACATGGGTGTACAGGCCACTTTCTTTCTTTCTTTCTTTCTTTCTTTCTTTCTTTCTTTCTTTCTTTTTAAGGTTTGTTTATTCTAAGAGAAAGAGTAAGCAAGTGAGTGGAGGGAGGGGCAAAGGGAGAAGGAGAGAATCTCAAGCAGACTCCCCGCTGAGCAGGGAGCCCCACATGGGTCTGGATCCCAAGACCCTGAGATCGCGACCTGAGCTGAAATCCGGACTCAGACAGTCAACCAACCGAGTCACCCAGGCACCCTGTGTATGGGCCCCTTTCTTGCTCCCATACCTCACCTAGGAATTCTTGGGAGGCGGAAGTACTGTTCCTGGAGCTGGGATGGGAGCCCTCACTGCTCAGTCCATCCTGAGATCCTCTACTACCATGCCCAAAGACTCATCTGAAAGGAGCACCCACTTCCCCAGCCATCTAGAAGCCCTTTGTGTAAGATGTTAGGAGCTGAAGCTATTTTATAAGAAAAATAGTGAAAGACCCATTTGGTCATCAGCTTCCAGACCGTTCTCGGACCTTGGCTCACATGGTCACCCGTGCCTGTACCCTGTCATGTCTTGCCTCAGTTCTTCCCCTGGTGTGGGGGTACATATTTGCACCCCCAGATGGTGCCCACCGACAGCCTCTTTGTTATCCCTCAGGCAGCTTCTAGTTTGCTCACAGCTTGCCTTCCTTGCCAGTGGGAATGATGCTATGTACAAATCACTCCTTTGTTTCCTTTTTGATTATTTTCTTGGAGCAATACACTTAAGGAAAATTACCGGGTCAAAAGGCAGGAAAAATCGGGGGTGTCTGGCTGGTTCAGTGGGTAGAGCATGAGACTCTTGATCTTGGGGTCGTGCGTGTGAGCTCCACACCGGGGGTAGGGATTACATAAAAGAATAAAATCTTAAAAATAAAATGGTAGCAAGAGTTAGAGCATTTTGCTTCCCTCTGGCCCCAGTTTGCTGTGGGTTCCTTGCAGTGTCTAATCACTCAAAGTCCCAACATGGAGTTTTTTCTTTTCTGTTGTTCATTTAATAGGTTCATGGTGGGAAATGGGACTTAAAAGTTATTTTGACTTGCATTCCTTCCTGACTTGGAAGGCTGTGTGGTATTGGCTGTGGTATTTGGAAAATCTGCAGCCCCCAGGGTGCGACTTTACTTTCAGGGTGCCATCTTGCTGCCTTTCAGGGTCAGGAGAGCACCACAAAGGAGGCTCTTCCTGCAGACCCCTGCCGCCGCCATCCCCAGGGCCTGCAGCTACCGACCCCTGCCCACTCCTCTAGCTCAGTGGGCTGGCGGGGCTGACAGAGCCCTGGGTTGGTCACCAAGGCCCAGTAGTCTTCACCCAGTCGTCCTAGGGTTTTACTAAGCCAGCTTCCATAGTTCTGCCTCCCTCCCCAGGTGCTCCGAGATGCAGGTGTGAGTGGGGCAGAAGAGGGACGGGCTTGATGGCAGCCTCCCCGAGGCTGCTCACGACCCATGGCGTCCTGGGTCTCCTGAGTCTCCTGAGACCACAGCCCACCCCTTGCCCCTGCAGCAAAGGAGTTTCAGCTGAGCCATGAGAATGGACTCCAGGGGCCCTGCTTGCAAGTCAAATGACTGCTGAGGTCAGGCTGGATGAGGGTGGGTCCAGCTGCAGGGAGGGGCAGGGGTGCTGCCACCTCCCTAGGAGCTCCTTGGTGCCTGTGGTCCTGAAGCCATACAGTGACACTCCCTCACGCCTTGTGACTGGCTGCTTCCTGCCGCTGTGTACAAATAAGACTCTGGTGGAGGAAACAGGTGTTTTATCAAGTCACAGGGCCCCCCTTCCCCAGCAGTACAGTGCACAGATCTTTGGGTAACCACCCTCCTTCTACCAGTGGGGACAGGAGGCCAGGTCAGGGAAGGGACCTATCCAAGGCCCCTTAGAGGCACGGAAAGGGAAGGCATTGTCTGGAAGACTCACCCTCAAATACTGTATCTGCCACTCCTTGGCTGAGAGGCCCTGCGTGAGTTCCTTAACTGCTGGAAGCCTGAGTTCCCTCAACTAGAAACGAGGAGAAGGAGGGTTCTGACCTCCTTGGGTTCCTGGGGCATGGAAGGAGGCAGCGTGTGTGGGGTCTCTGGTACGCGGCCGATGCTGTGAGTGTAAGCACTGGGGGGGCGGGTTGCTAACACAGGGTGAAGAGCTCTCCTGCAAAGGGTGCTGTGCTAGGTCGCGGTGGGGAGGGGAGCTCCTGAAGCTGAGCTGGGACACAGCCCCCTCACCTGCTGTCCCTCACCTCAATAGCCGGCTCCCCTGTGGCGACATGGAGCACAGTGGCGCCAGGGCCTCAGCTGACCTGTGACAGAGTGGCTGCTGTATCTAGAATTCTGGTTCCAGGCCCTTATTGGCCTTTCTGAGCCCCTGCATGCTTGGCCTTGGCTCAGCACAGAGGGGCGATAGTCTCTACCCCACCGAGCTCAGTCCTCTTGAGGCAAAGAGACTCTCCTGGGGGCTCAAGTTAACTTCAAGGTTCTGTACAAGTTGGATGAAAGGCAACGAGGAAGGAGAGGCTGGTTGGGGGGCAGCCAGAAGAGCTTCCTGAGAGGACCAGCTCGAACCCTGAGCAGGTGAAGTGGGAGAACGCTCTGGGGGCGGGGCAGTTTGAGCAGAGAAGAACAGAAATGAGTATGCTCTTGGTCATTGGAAGGGCAGTGCAAAGCCTGGGGTCCATGAGGAGCACGAGTGAGGCTGGAGAAGAGCCAGTAGGGAGGGCCCAGCATGTGACCTTGATACGCAGGCAGCACTGGTCCCAGAGCCCGGGAGTGGCTGGTGGGCACACACGGTGTGTTGGCAGCAGGAAGGGCCAGGCGATGACTATTGGCCGATGGTATGAGTTGGACATGGAGGGGGAGGCAGACAGGGCCAGCAGCTGGGGCAGAGTGGACGCTGGGAGGCCCTGAGCTGCTAAGAGGAGTGTGAAAGGCCAAGGGAGGGGGTGGGCTTTGGGCAAGGGATAACCAGCATGCTGACACACACAAGGCAACAGACCCTCAGAGGTGGACGTTTGCATTTTCATTTGACTCCCAGACTCTCTCTCTAGAGTCATGAGCCCAGGGTCTTGGCCTCCTGTTGACTGAGAGGAACTGAACCGCAGAGGTTAGGTCCCTCGGTCTGCTGGTGATTTGGCCAGGGCATAGAGAGCTCCTCTTCTCAGCTCTGTCTTTAGCAGGACTCTGGTCTGGGCAGGGTCTCTGAGAACCCTGAACATTGAGCTTCTTCCTTCAGGCAGTGGGGTCCCAACACTGACAGATCCAGGATGCTTGGGTTTGCTCCTGGGCACCACTGCCCTCCCTTGAAAAGATGTTGCCTTAGCATGCATAGTCTCTCAGGTGGGTCCCGGGTGGGTCTGTCCTGGTCATAGGGTTTGGCCTGTTTTGGTCCTCCTGGATCCTTGGGCTCCCCTTGGCGCAGTCCCCTCATGCATGGAGGGTCAGTCCCTGCTGGATGGGGGCCATGGCCTGGGCTAAGGCCAAGATGGGTGTGAGTCTGGCCCTTTCCTGTGGCGGGGCTGCCGGTGGAGCTTGTACCATGGAGACTGACTCCCTGGGCTTTGCCAGAGACATGGCCTTAGAGCCCAGAGGAAGATTGGTGACAGAGCTTTTGTGCCATAGCCCACTCCACAACCAGGACTCCCTGGAGGTCAGAGGAAGCAGACGTTCTGCCAAATAAGCTTCCTCTACCCCTCGCATTAAGACAGCCAATTATTTCTCTCTCCAGAGACAAGAAAGTTGTTGGGGCCTCACACTGTCTGCTTCTCAATGACGAATGCATGGCTAAGGCACGGGTAGGCAGGACATGGCCCACCCCAGGAGGAGTGGGCTTTGGGGATTGGCAGTTAGGGCTGCCCCTCCCCACCATGTGTGGGCTGCCCTACCCAGGTTTGGCACATCTCCCCCTCCCAGAAAGCCCAGTTTGTCCCTGAGGGCAGGAAGCCAGAGGACAGGGCCACCTTCCCTCCTGGCTGTGTGATCTCAAGCAAATCTGTTAACCTTTCTAGGTCTCAGTTTCCTTCTCTAAATTGGGAGTGGGCTCCCCGGCCAGGAAGGATTTCTGAGGTTCAAAGAAGTATGGGCTGGAGACACCTGCCACTCAGGTGGGCCTCAGGGGGTGCTTGCTGGCCTTGCCAGGACTGCTCCAGGCCAGCCTCCCCATCAGGCAAGGAAGATGGGAGGAGGAGAGGGACAGGTAATGGGAGTCCAGGCTGAGGGCATTCTGACTAACTCTGACCTGGCTCTGGGAATAGAGACCCAGCCTCCTGGTCTGCTGGGCCGCCATCTGAAACGCATTACAGATGCTTTGTAAACTCCACATCATTTGGCCACATGAAAGCCTAGGATCTAAAAATAGCCACTCCCAGAGGACGCCCCGCATTGGTGGGGCTCAGCTGACCTCTGCACGCACACCCACCAGCAGGCCACCTCCCTTGACAGGGAGCCCTGACTGGCAGGGCCACACCCACCCACCCTCCCAGTGTGGGCAGCCCCTGCCTGGGGCCACTTTATCTGGGCACAGATCTCATCCAGCTGGTCAAAGCTTCAGGCCCCAAGGCTTTATCCAGGGCAGAATGTCTGGAGGAAGCAGGAGGGAGGCAGCTGGGGCTGTGTTGGTGGCCCCAGGACCCCTTTCCCAGCTCCATACATGCCTGGAATGTCTGTGGGATACTCATTGGGAAGCTAGTGGTACCATCTTACAGATGAGAACACGGGGTCCCTGTGGAGGGGGAGCATTGGCCACTGTCAGGTGATGGACAGGAGGGCCACTGGCTGATGTGCTGGCGTGAGAAGGGTGGGGGCCAGCCCAGGCCCCATAGTGTCGGCGGAGGGCCGGGCCCAGCAGGAAGGCAGGGTAGCTGCGGATCTCCAGGCTGCTGGAGTTGACTCTTTGCCCTGCTTTCTGTGGGTTCCCTCTCCCTATGGTCTCTGTGACCAACTGTAAACCACTCTTTTCCCTAAAAATAAACATGCTTATGGGATTGGGGGAAGCTTTGTAGCTATCAAAGGAAATAATAGGGTGTTTAAGAAAATTACATTGCGTTTTAAATAACCAGCATGAAAGTCATTAAGTTTGAAGTTTCATTCAAATCAGATGGCTCTGTGGCTGGCCCAGTGGCCAGGCAGGCAGAGGGTGGGTGGGCCCTCAGGGACGCTGAGAGACAGCCTGTAGAGAGCTTTGTGGCAGCAGCAGTGAGGTCTCTGCTGGGTCCAGCCGGGGTCTGGGCAGGGCGGCTGCTTGGTGTGTGCCAGGCTGCGGCAGCCACCCCACAGCTTGCTGGCCAGCTTGAAGCATTGTGCAGGCGGGAGCCGCCCAGCTGTGGTGGGCAGCCCCATGGGTGGGGCTCAGGGATGACCATAGTCTGCAGGGTGTAGGGACACATGAAGCTGGGGTTGCCAAGGCCAGGAGGGTTGATGGCTCTGTGGAGGTGGGGTTCCAGGAATGGTTTGGGTCAGAAAGGCTGGAGAAGACCTACGGGTCCAAGGCCACATCTGTCCTCTCCCCGACTGGCCTCTCAGTCCCCGCACAGGGTATGGCATAGTGCAGGTGCTCAGCAAACCATGGTTGAGGGAGTAATGGCAGCTTTAGTGGTCCGTGTGTCAAGAACTCCCCAAGTGCTAGCCGGTGTCCAGGACTTTCGGTCCCAGTATGGAGACCCTTACAGGAAGCTGAGAAAGTGGTGACTGTTACAGCTCTCTCATTTCCCAGATGGGGAAGCTGAGGCTCAGAAAGGTGAAGGACGTGCTGGGACCCGGAGGAGTCGGGGCTTAGACTTGGGTCTCTTTTACCCCCAGGTCCATGCTCCTTAGTGCTCTGCCACTTTGTTCTCAAATGTGTGGAGATGGGGGCACTGCAGGCCTCAACTCTGAGTGGAACCCCCCTCGCTGGGCTCGGGAGCTGCGTCCAGCTGGGTTCTCTGGCCCCAAGGACACACTTGGCCCTCAGTGCCCCTCAGAGGCATGACCTCATGGCCCTGGGCCTGGGTCAGGGCAGGACACTTTCCTTCTTGGCCATCTGACAAGTCAGGGTTGTTAGGGCCACGGGGGTTGTGTTTCGTGGTTGGAAGCAGGAGCCTAGGATTTCCAGAATAAATGTTGCCCTGGTAAGTGTTTCCAAATAACATTTAAGATCAGTCAGGTCTGATGCCTGACGAAAGGGTACAGGATGAAATTTACTGTCTTTTCGTGGACCCTCTGCTTTATGGCTCTGGTCCTTGCTTAGCTTGGCGCTCAGAGTAGGGCCTTTCTGGAGTAGGTGCCTTCCTCCATGTGATGTGGGGTTGGACTAGAGGTTGTCCTAGGCCCTGAGTCACTGGGAATAGCCTGACTGAGGAAGCTGAGGTGTCCGTGCACATGGGGGTGTCCTGTCCCTTGTCACTGGGTTGCCTCCCACCCGTCCCACCATGGACACATCCTGCTGGGGCATTTCGAGAGCAATTTTTTCTGGCTTCTTCTGCCTCCATTCCCCTGGCTCTGGTCACTGAAGTCCAGTCAAGAACTCGGCAGTCTGGCCTGATAGCAATCAGGCAGAAGTCCAAAGGAAATCAAGGGCCAGTGGACCCAGCCTGGCACAAAGTCCAGCTTTCCTGAAAAGCCTGGGTTAGGGATGTGCTTGCTTTTGTCTTTTTTCTTTCTTTTATTTTGTTCTTTATTAATTTAATTCCAACATCAACCCCATGAGATAGGACCATTATGCAGATGGGGAGCCCAAGGCTTGGGGAGACCTGCACCTTCTAAGTGCTGGGGGAGTGATTTGAACCCAGGTTTCTATGTTTCTTGCCCTTACGACCATGCTTCCTTGCCTCTTAGACAACATACCTATCCACTCCTTCTTGGGGGGGAAAAAAAGGGGGTTTTATAGCCCTAGCTGGGTCCCCTTGGCTACCCCTACCCCCTCCCTTTGTACTCCTCATCCTCCCAAGGAATTTGGTATTTCCCTTTCTCCCGTGTATTTTTACACTATTATACCAGGTGACTATCTGTAAGAGCTGTCTTGTGTGGTTTTTGGAACCCTCTGACTCAACCTCGTGAGGGGCTCTGTCTTCCGAGGGCCCCTGTGGCAGCCGAAGCAGTCCTGCGCTCCTCGGTTTGCGGACAGTGAGCCTGAAAGTCTTGGTGAGAGTCGTGAAGCCTGCAGCAGCTCCTTTCTGCCCCGTCCCTTGTTTCCTTTGGCATAAACTGCTGGGCTCAGTCCAGGCAGAGCCCCAAGGGTGGCAGAAGCTAATGGCAGGAGCTACAAGGGTGAGACCCAAGGGAGCTTTCTGGCCATGACCCCAGGGCAGGATTGTCCTCCTGGGGCTGGTGGAGACAGCAGACCAGAGACCCCCGTCATGTCTTTGCTCCTCAGAGCAAAGCTGGCTCCTGTTAATCGGGGCAGGAACGCAGTGCTGAGATCTCCAAGTCTCCTCCCCTACCCACCCTGGAGGTTCCGTCAGCCCCCCGCCTTTCGAGGTGCTGCCTGGGCTCTCTGGGTTCTCCGTCCTAGGCAGCATGCTTGCCCTTCTAGACAAGCCCCGGTGAGAGCCACTGCCGTGGCCAGCGGCTGTCCATAGCCCTCCTTGCGTGTGGAGGGGTGAGCACAGGCCAGACCCTGGGGGAGGAATGACCTCTCACGTTTCCTTTAGTTGTTGATGACTGAGAAACTGAGTCCGCTCCTAACCAGGACAGGGCGAAGGCACCCTTCATGCAGGCTAGTTGAAGGTCAGAGGCACACTGCTCGTAAGTGAGTGACACAAGAAAGGTTCTCGGCAGGGTGTTAACCAGTAGCGTCAGGGATCCTGGGTCCCTGGTGGGCTGGAGGTCTGAGTGGGGAGACTCAGAGTGAGGGAAGGGGAATCTGGGAGCCCCTGGTTTCACATGTGTGGTCTCCATGCTGGCCCTGCTCCCAGCCAGTCTGTGAGGTCTGCCCCTGAGTGACGACGATCTCTGGCCAGGAACCCCACGGGGCTGGATTCCAATCCACATGTGTCTCTACGTGCCATGAGACTTCGGGCAAGTTGTTGAGCCTCTCTGGGCTTTGCTTTCCCTGTCTGCAAAGTCTGCCCATGCCGTAAAGTGCCGAGGGAAGACCAGTCACATGCTGGTTGGCAGTGGAGCTCTGCCGGGCGCTGGCTCTTTCTGGCGGGGGCTGCTATCTCTAACTCTGTGTCTCTGCTCTTTTCTTCCTGCCTTTCCTACAGAGCCTGTTGGCTTTAATCCTAGGGGAGCAAAATCTCTGGACTTCCCCAGGTCCCTCACTGCAGAGCCTTGCTTTCCCTCCGGCGACAGGCAGACTGAGCTCCGAGGTGGTGCTGGCCTGCTCGGCCCGTGGCGGGCTCCTGAGCAGCCAGGCAAGGGAGAGGCGCTGGCAGGGGGACTGCCTGGGCCGGGAGGGCGGGGAGGGCAGGGCAGCTGCACAGTCCCCACACCACGGGGCAGTAGCATCAACTAGCAGCTCGGCTGCAGCAGCTCCCGGAAGCGTCTATTTTCCTCTAAAAACATCCTGTCCTGAGGGGCGTTCACCTCAAAGAGGAGGAAGGAAAACACAAGTAAACGAATGCACAGAAACCACGGGAGGCTGTGGGCCAGGCCACTCAGCTCAGCGAGGTTCAGCTAGCTCAGAGGGAGCCTCAGGGCCAGGCTGGGTCTAGAGCAGGCCTGTGGTTTGCCAAGGCCTCATGCAGGGACTCTGGTCCTCACCTCTGCTGTGGCAGGGCCCCGTTATCTGATGTTGAGACTAGGCAGCTGGTAGACTGGCCACACGCACCTGTCAGGGCTGTGTGCAACCATGGCAACAGTACTCTGCTGGCAGGTGGGACCGAAGCCTCCTGGTCCCCAAGGGTGTGGTCCAGCCATCCCCAGTCCTCCAGCTCAGCCAGCCACACAGCCACGGCTCCATGCTCTGTGGTGGGTGTCTGGCACAAGGCGTCCGGCACGCTGTGGGCGGGGAGCTTTCGGGCTGTCCTCTGGAGAGCACTGCGTCCTGGGCAGCAGGGCCCTGAGTGGGGGCTGGGGATAAAATGGCACGGGCCCTGCTAGGGTCTGCCTGTGGAGATAGGGTCTGCCAGGACCCACACATCAAGGTCCCATTGATATGTGGGCAAGTCCCGTTCGGAAGGTCTGTGGGGCTTGCTTTCTTCTTGGAAACTGACCCTCAATGTCCCAGGCCTTGGGGGAGCTTCCCACTCAGCAGTTGGCTGGATTCCATGGCAACCACTGGTGCTGGACGGTGGGTCCCAGCTGCAGACACAGGTCTGGGGTGGGAGGGCTGTGGGACCCCCTGTTGGGCCCTAGAGGTGGGAGAGGAGCCAGCAGGAACTGACCAAGGCCACAGTGGGTGCTTGGGGCCAAGCCCTGGATGGAGCCTGGCTCTTGGCAAGGCAGAGGAGAGAAGTGAGAAGTGGAGGGGACTTCTGAGCATGGCCAGTGTGTGGGGCTTTGCAGGGGAGCAGGCCAAGGAGCTGAGGCCCAGCCTATACTCGTGCACCCCGAGCCATATGCCCTCGTTTGGGCCCAGGTGTCTGTCGACAGGAAGACGTACTTTTTCTAATTAGCACAAAGGCTCCATATGAACTAGCAGCAGCCTTGGTTTAGACTTTCTGGGTATTCTGACTGCCAAAATATTGTAGGCCAGAAGAGATTGGGGGTGGGGGTAGGAGGCAGCATGGGGTGTCAGATGTCAGACAGAAGGTCCCTGACTCCAAGCAGTGGCCCCAGCTCTTCCCAGCCTCCCAAGTACTGCTGTGATCTTGTGCCCAACTCAAGCCTGGGTGCTGTCCAGCGCTGCCGCCACATCCTCCCCAAACACTGGCTTGTGCTGGGACACCCCCCCCACCCAGCCTTGAGGACCCAGCTTTAACTGAGGTAACAGAAACAGTGCAAGGTACTAGCTCCGATCTCGGGAAGCAGTGGAGCTAGACGAGCGGACAGTCACCTCAGCACAGTAGGGTCGGTGCTGTGGCTCCCGACCACAGCAGGGAACCCCTGCTCACACGGGGAGGGGAGGAAGGGCTTCCCGGGGAAACCTCATTTATGATGAGGCCTGTGAGATGGGTGGGAATTGGCCAGGCCAAGTCGGGGAAGAGTTCTTGAGGCAGACGGATGAGCAGGCCCTGTGCCTGGAGCATGGGGGGTGTGCGGGGGAGGAGACAGTGTGGCCATCTGGCATCACCGAAGACCCCGAGAGCCTATCAAGGGCCCCCGGTATGGACCTGATAGAGGACTTGGCTGCATGGCTAACGGGCAGTCTTCTTAAGCTCAGAGCCTCACATGCCTGGTCTCGAATAGCTTGTCACCTGTGGCATCTCCGGTATGCACGGTCCCCTCTGTGCACTTGCCGGGAGAGAACGGTAACTGGACCAGTAGCCCACCTCTCTGTCTAGTCAGCCTCTGCCCTGGAGGGAACACAAGGCTGGAGGTGTGGATCTGCCACTCCCATGGGCTCATCCCCACAGGTGTCTCTCCAGCTCCAGCACTGGGAACATAGGGAATAAGGGGGCTGAAGTGTGCTCCATGCGGAGGAGGGGGGGTGGGGCAGGCAGAGGTTCTGGGGCACCAGGGATTCTGGAGGCCTTTTGTTCAGCAAGTCTTAGTGGATGTGCCAAGTCCAGAACCCAGACAGGCGGAGATGACTAACAAGCCAGTTCTGCCTGCTACCTTGGGGGACCCCAGCCATGTCACAGTCCTTTCCAAGGAAAGGACCCTTAGACTGAGGTCAGAATGAGGAGCAATTCATGTAGAGAGCAGGAGGAAGCATGGAAAATTACAAGGGGACAGAGGAGGGAGTGGGCGAAGGCACCGAGGCAGAGAAGAGCTTGGTACCCGGGCAGGAGAGGGGCAGGCCTGCGTGGCTGTGCCAGGATGAGTGGGGGTACCCATGCAGTGAGGCCTTGGCAGGTCCAGCTCCCACCATCAGAGGGGCTCATGGTGCCAACAGCCCTGGCAGGTAGGCAGGCAGGCAGGTGGTGTGGCCTGAACTGTAATCCCAGGGGCCCTAGAACCTGCTGATGCATTTTGAGAGTCAGGGAAGCAGTGGCTCAGATAACTGAGCAAGCAGCCAGAAGGGAGCTGGGTGGGCTGGGGCCCCCTACCCTGCGCCCCTGGGTCCGTCCCTGAGAACCGTAGGCCTCTGTTGTACAGTGTGCAGCACCACAGCTCTGCCACTTACTGTGGGATCTCAGGCAAGCTGTACAGCCTCAGCGTGCCTCAGTTTCTTCTTCTGTCACATGGAGAGAATATTTATGCTCGTTGTTGAGCATAGGAGTTACACTCTGGAGGGCTCTCAGAACTCTGCCTGCCACATGGTAGCCGCCCACTTACCATTAGGGGCGCCTGGGTGGCTCAGTGGTTTAAAGCCTCTGCCTTCAGCTCAGGTCATGATCCCGGGGTCCTGGGATCGAGCCCCGCATCGGGCTCTCTGCTCAGCAGGGAGCCTGCTTCCCTTCCTCTCTCTCTGGCTGCCTCTCTGCCTACCTGTGATCTCTGTCTGTCAAATAAATAAATAAAATCTTTAAAAAAAAAAAAAAAAAAAAGAAATGCTTTTCCCTCAGCCCGAAACATCTGTTTGGCCTGGCACCCAGGCACTCAGTGATACGAGCTGACTGACCGTGTTTGCTGGTAGTGATCAACGGAGAATCTGTGGGTAGGGGGTGGGGGGCATGTGTCCTGGCACAGTCCCTGCCACAGGGAAGCCGGCTTGGGAGGCCTGCTTGGGAGGCCTGGTCAGGCCTCACGCACTCCCCACCCCCACGCGTGAGGCCAGAGGAAGCGGCAACTTTCTTCGCTGGGAAAGTGTTGTGGGGCTCAAGCGTTTGGGGGTTTTCAGAGTCAACCGTCAGAGGCGAGGGAGTTTTCTCTGCTGGCGGTGGCAAGGGCTCTCAGGGTGCACGCGGCCTGTGAGCAGACCGCTGCGGTCTGCAGGGAAAATGCCGACTGTGTTTATTTTTCACCTGAGCCTGCAGGAAGTAGGGGGGCGAGGGGGTGAGGGAGGGCAGCCCAGCCAGGCCCCAGCTCAACCTCAGAGCAGAGGAGACCTGCCCCGGAGTCCCTTATTTCCACCACCTCCTGTCCCACCCTGCCTTTGGACCCCCCCTTCCAGCTCCAGGCTCCTCAAGAAGAGGAGCGATGCTGAGGCAGCACAGTGAGGAATTTCCAGCCATGGGCTAATGAACGTGTCCCAGAGATGATGACCACCTTTGGGACACTGGATTTTGAGTCGGAAGGGTGCCAAGCAGGAATAGCCATGTGCCAGCAGGAAGGATGGCTTCAGCTCAGGCTGTGGCAGACCCGGGCTCCCAGCCCCAGGGTCTCTGAGTCCTGGACCTGTCGTGCGTGTGCGTGTGAGAGAGTATGTGGTGGGGGTGTGCTGGCAGAGGCAAAGTCCTGAACAAGGAGTCCGGGCTGCTGTTGAGTCTTTTGTGTAGGCATTGCACCACACTGTGAAGGGCAATACTGAGGGGGCCGCTCCGTGCTTGGCGCTCTGCCCGCAGGTGAGAGAGGTGAGCTTGTGCCGTCCCATACACTCAGGGTCTGGTGGGGAGAGTCCGCCCAGGCCCTGCCCCCTTCTTGTGGAGGCTGGGCAGTCAGTATCAGAGGGAGGAGAGGGGGCAGCTCTAGTCATAGGGCTCCCCATACACATGCCAGGCCCCAGGCAACCCCACCTTGTCTGGGCGGCCTGGCCCTGGGACAGCCTTGTGCTGAGGCCCTGGAGCGGGACGTTCCACTAGCTGAGGGGGGCATGGGGCACTGGGCCCTACGCCAGATGGTTCCCCCTGGCTACCAGCACAGACATGAGGGGGCTGGGAGTGAGGCGGAGGGGCAGCCTGCATCAACGTGGGAAGGACTGGCCAGGCCCTCAGTGCCCTGCTCTAGAGCCCTGGCCACCCCATGGCCTCCAGCGGATGGCAGGCTCTTTGCCCCACCCCTGCCCCCCTGTGGTTTGGCTGCAGACTCCTGTTTAATTAGAGGCTTTCCCCAGTTCCCAGTGAAGGGTGGTGGACAGGATGAGCCCTCTGACCATCGGGCAATGCCTCCTACCTCCCACCCCCCACTCAATACCTGTTCCACACATGCATCCCAGGCCACAGGCTGTAGGCTGAGCTAGATCTGGGGGTTTCCTAGGCCTGGCTGTGCTGCACCTTGGGCCTTAGCCAGCCTGGCCTAGGTCAGCCAGCTCTGGTCCTCCATCAGGTGAGACACCTCTCTGTGGTTTCCTGGCCAAAGCTAGCCCTCCCCAGAGATGGGGGTGGGGCCACCCTCTCCCTCCCTTGGAGCAAATCCACCCTACCCCCTTCCTGGGAGAGTGGGACTCTGAGACGGTTTTCCTGGAAGGTGGCACCTTGGACCCCAGACTCTGGTTCTAAGACTGCCTTCCATGGGTCCCACTCCACCAGCCAAGCTTACAGTTCTGGGGGGCCCAAGAGCCAGAGTCAGGGCCTAGATGGCAAGGCCTTCTCTGAAGCAGGAGCTTACATTCAAAAGCCCCCAGGTCAGAGGGACCTGTGGAGGGTGTTCATTCCACCTACTGGGCCAGGGTTCCAGGCGTTTGTGCCCTTCGGTGGCGAATGGTGGAATGCCTTCCACCAGAATCCCGGCTTCTTAAGAGAATGGGCCCTGAAGCTGTGGCCCTGTCTGTCATAAGGCCTGGTCAGGGCTGATGATGTCTGGCTACCACTGTCTTGGGGACCTATCAGGATAAAAAGGCCCCAGAGGCTTCCAGGTAGCTTCCCAGGCCCTCCCTCAGCCACTGCTCTCCCGAATTTGAAGGCAGAATTTTTGCATCTGTGATCAGTGACGTAATCGAGGCTGATTTTCTCATTGTCATTATTTAAGGGGCAAACTGGCCCCAGGATCCTGTAATGAGAAGGTTAACATAAACATCAGAGAGCCTTCGAGCTAGGCTCCCTAGCCCACTTTACCTTGTGGCACACCCGAAAGTGATCACTAGACCAACTGGAGGAGGAGGCTGGAGGCTGAAGCGCACATGGGAAATGCTGGGCATGAGCAGGGAAGAGAGGGAGGGAGTGAGCACCTACAGTGCTTTGTAGGTTTTCTAAGTGCATTGGCAGCTCTAGGCACAGGAGTGCTGTGATCTGATTTACATGGTTGCTGGATGGAGGATTGGTGGAGGGACAGGAGGCCACTGGAGTCATCCAGGTGAGAAGTGACTATGGCTTGCACTGAGTTGGGGACAGGGAGGAGGAAGAAGCAGACTCTAGATTATTTTGAAGTAGAGCCAGTCGTACGGCCTGACAGATTGGAGATGGGATGTGAGAGAGTCAAGGATATACTCCAAGGTATGTGAGCAACTGGAAGGAGGGAGTTGCCATTAACTGATGAAGAGGAAGAACAGCATTTTGGGCAGAAAACCAGAGGCTCTGCTTTGGACATACTGAGTTTGGGCAGCATTTCAGATTTCCAGGTAGATGTGAGTAGGCATTTGGGGAGTGGAGTTTCCTAGAGGAAGCAGGGGCTGAGATCGGAATGTCAGTCATCTGATGACTGGAAAGCTGTGACCCTGGATGAGAGCACTCTGGGAATGAGGGGGAAATGGAAAGCCAAGGGCCCGTCTTGGGTTAAGTCAGGAAGAGGAGTAGCCAGAAAGTAGGCCGGCAGAGAAGCGGCCTCTGAGCTTGGAGGCAAATCAGATGAGTGTGGCATTCTGGAAGCCAAGCGAAGAAACTTTTGAGGAGGAGGGAGAAATGAGTTGTGTTCAGTCCTGCTGAGAGGTCAGGTAAAAGGAAGACTGAGCACTGAGTTCAGCAGTGTGGGAGATGCTGGGGACCTTGACATGAGCTGTCTGGTGAAATGACAGTGCCAAGGGATGGCTAGGCTAAAAGGGAGCCCAAGAATTAAGAATAGGAGCCAAGGATGGAGAGGGCTTCTGCTGTGTTTTGCAGCAAAGGGGATTGAGACCTAAGCTGGTGGCTGAGGGAGGACTTAGAGCCGGGAGAAATGGCAGCCCGTCGGTCCCCTGGTGGGAATGCGGTTGGGCCCGTGGAGAGCTTGGCACAGTGCCTGGCATGTGGCGGGCACTCCGTACAGGAAGGATTCCACAGGTGTCCTCACAGCCCATAGCTGCCCCAGCCCACTTCCTCTCTCTTGCCAGCCCTTGCCAGCAAGCCTGAGGAGCCTACATTCTCCGCTTCATTCCTACATGCGCGCTCTGTCCCCGTTGTGTCTGGGGTCAGTGCTGCAGATAAAGCCTGAGCGTGGCATGAGCCTCCCAGCTTGCTCAGAAAGCCTTGCCTTAGAACAGCAACAGAAAAGTCACTGCACCCAAGGCCTGGAGACACCACGGCCCAGTCCTCGGCCTCCAGGGCTGAGGTTGCCGGTGTGCTGTCAGATGGGTCTTCCATCCATAGGCAAATCCCCTCTGGCAAATTCAGACCAAAACTGGCCCATGAGAGATCAGCACTGCAGGGCCAGGGAAGGACAGTGAGGAGCATTTCCTTTGTGCATGTGAGGGGCTTCCTGCATGTTCCTTCCTCGTGACACAGCACCTGAGGAATTGAGCTCTTGGGTACTATGTGGCTTTACCCTCACAACAACCCTGTGATCCTCTCCATTTGCCAAGGAAACCGATGCTCAGATACTGTGGTCAGTCCTTGCAGGCCACACACATTCGAAGCAGGATCTGAACAGGCCAGCCAACTCCTCCTCAGGTTCACAATGGAGAAGCCTCCCGGAGCTGCCCCAGGAAGCCAAGAGAGGGCTCTAGTTAGAGGTGCTCCCTCGGGTCTGTGGTGCCACCGCTGTTGGGACATCAACCCATGTGCCTGAGGACAGAAGGCAGGCTGATGAGTCCTGGGATGTGAGGCTTTTCCCGGTGGGCAGAGGAACGAGCAGGGGACCAAAGAGGTGGCAGTGTCAGCACCTTCCCCGAGCCCTGAGCTGGGAGCCCAGCCTCAAGCTCCCCTGGAGGCAGGAGTGTTGGGGAGAGGGCAGCCAGGACTGCTGCTGGTGGGTGTGCGAGCCTGTGTCCACCTGGAAGCCTCACATCTTGGCTAGGGTGCAGCTCATACCAGGCCTCCCCTCTCGCCTCACCCTGGACGACGCCAAACAGCTAATCTGGGGGCGGCGGGACCTGTGCCAGGCCTCCTCTCCATGAGCTCCCCTAAGCTTCCCCAGACCTGGTGATGAAGGGACCATGAACATCCATTACACAAGAGAGGAAACTGAAGCCC
The DNA here is from genome assembly GCF_963455335.1 of Martes martes. Taxonomy (NCBI): domain Eukaryota; kingdom Metazoa; phylum Chordata; class Mammalia; order Carnivora; family Mustelidae; genus Martes; species Martes martes. Next base: position 94,196,127 of record NC_137892.1, on the reverse strand, counting down.
AGAAGTGTTGGCGAGTCTGGCTGAATTCACCCAGTGGGAAATTGCACCCACAGGGTGGGAAGGAGCCCAGGCCACAACCTCTCACTACTCTCCTGCTCCAAGATGTCCCTGTGTTTCTTCTGTGCCATGAGTCAAAAGTCACTTATCTGTGCTCCTAGTCAGCAGAATCCCCACAGGTGAACTTTCCAAGTGGAAGCTGAGCCTCAGTGGTAGATGATGTTTCCAGGATCCTGGCTTGTGCAGTCGTGCGCTGGGGAGATGCAGAGCTGTGCCTTGGCCCCAAGCAGCACCTTGCTATGGCTGGGTTCGCATGGGGAGCCCCCTTCCCAGTGTGAGTCATCTCATGACAGATCCATGTGACTAGTGTGAAAAGTAAGAGTCCTGTGTTGCTGAGGAAACAGGAAGTGTGGGGGCTGGGTGGGCTGGCCCTGGAGGGAGCCTTGGCTCTACCTAGCCCACCTGGTCTGAGTTAAAGGGTTGATGGGAGCCTTTCTTGTGCCCACAAATCCTGTTAAGCCTGAGGTGGAATAGTGGGTCAGACTCAGAACCCTGAGTCTGGGGGCTGGAGGAGGAAGAAAGAAAACTCCTGGCTGTCCTGGGGTAAGCCAGGTCTTGAGACCATTACCTGATGTCGGGCTGGAGGCCATGAGCAGCCCCCAGACAAGCCACAGGGCCTCAAAGAAACCGGGGGAGGAAGGGGTGGTTGGGGGATGGGGGAGGACTGCCTCAGACCCAGAGGGAGAAAGAATTTCCTGGACGGGGGAGATGTGCCTCCTGGAATTGAGTGTGCAGAAACCAAGAGGCTCTCTAGGTGGGAGGGCTGCTTGAGCAAAGCCTGGGGGCCGTAGGCAGGGCCACTGGACATAGCACGGCTTGAGTGGTGCCCCCTCCTCGAGGCCTGTGGTTTTTACCACCCCCACTTTCCTTTGACATTTGGGCTATCCGCACAGCTAAAAGAGGCTCTGTCTATATGTATGCCCCCAGCCCTGGGTCTTCCTCCTTTGGGTATCCCCACATTCACACCCCCCACCCTCATTTTTCAGCACAACAAGGCCAGTCAGCCAGCCCACAGCGTCCCACAACTCTCTCCTCTCTATGAACATTTCAGCAGCCCACACCCTACACCTGCACCAGCCGACATCAGCCAGAAACAAGGTACGGATCTGGGAAGGGGAGGGGCCTGACAGCCCCTGAGCCTGGGGTCAAGTCCTCAGCTTCTGAGTCCAGGGGCTAGGCCTGTTTACAACTGGATGACCTGGGACTGGACAAACTCAAAGCCCAAACAAAACATGAGAAAGATGGATGGGGAGCCTGAGGGCAGGTGGTGCCAGGTCAAACTTGGAAGGCTTCAAGTAGGAGCCTAATCCCCAGTGGCCTCCCAATGCCAGGATGTGGGAGCAGGCATTTCTGTAAAGCTCAGGACAGTAAAACTTGTATCCTTCCCTTCCCCCAGTGAGAAAATGGAAAGTGGTGGTTGTGATGGCTGATTCACCTCAGCCTCAGGGAAAGTCATTCTGAAATCAGCCATTGTCGGCTGTGGGAAACGTGCTGACTCAACCCTGGGGAGGCAGAGGGGGTGGGTGGATCCCAGGCTGCCCAGGCCAGGGGGCCTGCCTCCTGCACACAAAGCCAGACCAGAGCCCCCAGTGGAGAGGCCCCAGGTGAAGACAAGCAGTGGACCAGAGCATGGTGAGGCCTGGCCTTCCCACTCCTGAATGACTCCACCTCTTCCTCTGGCCAGCCAGTGTCCTTAAGGGTAGTCACCAGCCTCTCTGCCCTATAAACGGAACACTGTCATCACACTGGCATAGTCCTAAACAAACCAGTATGTCTGGTCCTGTAGCAAATGGAGATCTTAGAGGCCCCACTGGCGGCTCTAGGATGCAGTAACTAGCAGAAGTAGCTTCCAGGTCAGGCTAGCTCACTCACTCAGCTCCTCTCCACTGTAGGAGTTCACAGGCCTCTGCAGACCCCCGACCTCTCTGGCTTCTACTCTTTGACCTCAGGCAGCATGGGACAACTCCCCCACACTGTGAGCTGGTGAGTGTGGGCCCGGTGGGAAGAGGGCACTTTGTGCTGGTGAGACCCATACTTGCCCTGTCATTTACCTCCTCCCTCCATCCTGTTCTGCCAGCACTCTGCTGCCAGCTCTGTGTTGGTACCAGGGGCTGGCCAGAAGCTCTGTGCATTTCCCAGATGGCCCAGTGCACTCCCCTTGACTTCTGGTCTTGGTCATGCCACACTTGAACTCTGCCTTGAGTGGCGGGGGGTCGGGGACACCGAGCTGCCCAGGGTTGTAAGAGTAGGTAAGGAAGAAAAGGGAGACCTGCCTGGTCAGGGAGGGGACAATGACAGTATGAATGGCCATGAGACAGGCTTTTACTTTTCAGCCACGTGGTGGGCAAAGGGATACATTCTACTTACCTCAGTACCTCCTGCCAACTGGTCCCTTGGCTGAGCTCCCTGAAGAGCAGAGTTATCTGCCCCCTCTGGTGCCTGCTTGAGCCCAAGCCCCTGGCCAGCTGCTTAGAGAGCCTTAGAGTCTGTAAAGTCTGGGCCAGCAAAAGCCAGCCTGAACCTTAAGTCAGCAGGCCCAACTGTGGGCCAAAGGGAGCTGGAGCTGAGTCTCAGCAGGCTGGTTGGCCCTTTGCTCATGAATCACAGTGTGATGCAGGCAGGTCTGCAGCCTCTCTGGGCTGGGGCAGTCACCCAGCAGCAGGAAAGCATGGTTTCCCAGAAACGAAGGGAAGGCCGGAGGCCCAACCTGACACCTGCCTGCCTGGCCTCTTCCATGTGCTCTTTACCCATGTTCAGCTCTCACTCCGTTTCCAGATTCTCCTCGGACAGTGCTCCACTCTGAATACCAATCAGGACTCTCCACCAATGAATATCCCCAGGACTGAAGTTGGCCAGGCAGGGTTGGCCGACCTCAGGCCCCTGCCCTCTCAGCACCTGATCGCCCTAGTGCGCTACCCAGGCCAGACCCCCAACAATTATAGGGCAGTGTTAGTAGTGCTTTCGCTGGGGGCTGTAAGAGCCCAGAGGGGTGCCTCATCCAGCTCAGCATTTCAAGGGCTTTCAGGAGAGGTCACATAGCCAAGCAAGGCCTGAAGGGAGACCAGGAATCCAAAGGGGGGCAAAATAATCCAGTCATTTTAACAGTGGATGCAGAAGCCCTAAAGCAGATGTCAGCCCTGTATTGACCAGGAAATAAGGCTGGAGGTGAGCTGGGGGGCGGGGGGGGCGGGGCTCCCGAGCTGGATCCTGGGAGAATGCTGTCATTTCTGCCCCTTAGACGCCAGTACAAGCATGTAGAGGAAAACAGCAGCAGCATGGGTTGCCCTCTGGTGGCAGATGCCTGGTACATACGCTGGGAGAGTCCTAGCAGAGTCCCTGCCCACCATGGGTCAGGCCCAAGCACTGTGGGGAATTCTCCCCACATCTGGCCAGTAGCCGGACTGCTAACAGCTGTCTCTCCCAACCACAGGCCCAGCCCTCCTCTCTACCCCTTGTCCCCTTCCTGCGGATATAGACAGCACTTCCCTGCCCCCACTGCAGCCCCTGGCGCCCCCTACCCCAGGTGAGTCCCATACCCTGCAGCCAGGCTCCTGCTTCCTGTTGCCCAGGCTTCAGTGCCCACACGAGGCCATGCCCAGGCCAGTGCTTGCCCTGTGCTAGTTGTCTGTCCATCCGTCCGTCTGTCATTCTGCAGCCTCTGCTGCTCTGTGCCTGAGAATAAAGCCAGTGGGAGAGCGAGAGGCCTAAGCCCAGCCCATACCGTGCAGCCAAGTGCCCTCGAGCAGCCGGGGACAGTGCCTGCACACATGTGCTTGTGCTCCTGCCTCTGTGCGTGCCTGAGTCCGCCCAAGTGCAGGTGTGTGTGCACTCACCTCTCCTGTGCCTCCTTGCTGGAGGGCAGGTCAGGCACACTCTCCTGGGCATTCTGTGAGCTCTGCCCAAGCTAAGGCACCACCTTTTCCATGTCTCCAACCTTGGACCCTTAGGGGCTCCCTGCTCAGAGAAAGGAGCAAGGGCACTGTGGTTTCCACAGAAGAGCAGAAAATCAAAGTGACAGGTGTGTGTAAATGTTTGAGTCCCTTCATTGCACTCACTACTTCAGTGACAGACCCAAGCCAGGGACGGAACAAGTAACTCAGCAGACATGTCCAGCCCTACTGGAGGTTCACAGCCCAGGGTGGGAGGTATGGACAGAGCACTAGGAGTCAAATGGGCTTTCTGGGTGATGGGATAATCCTAATCAGACCCCAGCCAGGGCAGGGGCATGGACAGGGAGAGCTTCCTCAAAAGTCACATGCCCTGAGTAAACCGGCCAAGGGGAACAGCACTGGTTGGGGATGGTGAGGGCTGTAAAGTGATGAAGAAGTGGGGAAAATGGGCACCTGGGCGGCTCAGTGGGTTAAGCCTCTGCCTTCGGCTCAGGTCATGATCCCAGGGTCCTGGGATCAAGTGCCGCATCGGGCTCTCTGCTCAGCAGGGAGCCTGCGTCCCTCTGTCTCTGCCTGCCTCTCTGCCTACTTGTGATGTCTCTTGTCAAATAAAACCTTTAAAAAAAAAAAAAAGAAAAAAGTGGGGAAAAGATGGAGCAGGTTGTGTTAGCGGGGGTGTTCATGCAGGGTGGGGCAGGTCCTGTGGAGGATCCTGGGTTTTATTCTGTGGGCTATGGGGGGATTTCAGCAGGAGTGGCCAAGAGCACTCAAGTGTTTTTAAAAGTCCCTCTGAGTGTTGTGTGGAGAGAGGCCTGGAGGGTTCAAGCAGGAGAGGAAGGGGACTCTCAGGGCAGTCACAGGCTCATGAGGCTGAACTGGTGACAGTGTAAGGTAAGGGGACAGATTCCAAAGCTATTCAGGACTGACTTCATAGCCCACTGAATGACATGCATGCAGATTTGTGCAGTGTGTCTGTATGATCTGTGGGGAACAGGTGCTTGTATCTGTGTACCTGTGTGCAAGCCAGTGGGGGTGGGGTGTGCCCCCATCTTTGTGTACTGTACAGGGGCCTCCAGACGTCCAAGGTCTGGCCCATACATTCCTGCCTCGGTGTTAACTCTCCTTCTGCCTTTAGGTTCACCCACCCATCCCTGATGCTGGGCTCTGGTGTACCTGGTCACCCTGCAGCCATCCCCCACCCGGCCATTGTACCTCCCTCAGGGAAGCAGGAACTGCAGCCGTATGACCGCAGCCTGTGAGTGAGAAGGTGCCCAGTGTGGAGGAGGGATGGGAACAAGTGAGCAGATTCAGGAGCCCATCCATTCATCAACCAGAGACACATTCTTCCCACCAGATTCTACACCTGCTGCCTAGAAGCTCCAGGGGCTGTCAGGGGTGGCCTCTGGTCAAGCCATCTTGTGGTTCTCGCCACTGAATGACCCAATGTTTTTTTTTTTTTATTTATTTAAGCAGTCTCTTCACCCAGTGTGGGGTGTGAACTCACAACCCCAATAGCAAGAGTCGTACACTCCTTAGAAGCAGGAGGGAATGGATAAGGTGGGGAACAAAGATTTGGTTTGAGCCAACAGGGGAGGGGCTGAGAAGTCCTTAAACGTGTTTCTCTTAGCTGCAGCATTCCTGTAAGGAAGAGTTACATAGTTCTGATCATCCATTTTGGAGCAGCTGAAAAAGATACCATTTACAAAACCCTAGTTTCCATGTACTTACACACACTGGACACAAACTAGAAAAAGGCAGCAGCATTAGGTGGACACTGGGGGGCTCCTGAGTGATCTGGACTTATACTCCTTAGGAAGACACAGGCAGAATCCAAGGTGGAGAAGGAGGCCAAAAAGCCAACCATCAAGAAGCCCCTCAACGCCTTCATGCTGTACATGAAGGAGATGAGAGCCAAGGTCATCGCAGAGTGCACACTCAAGGAAAGTGCTGCCATCAACCAGATCTTGGGCCGAAGGGTGAGGCCACGGGCAGGTGGGCTGGTAGGGGTGGCCCATGACTGATTCCTTGATACACTCCATCTACCCCTTCTTCCCCACTGCAGTGGCATGCACTGTCTCGGGAAGAGCAAGCCAAGTATTATGAGCTGGCCCGAAAGGAGAGGCAGCTGCACATGCAGCTGTACCCAGGCTGGTCAGCGCGGGACAATTATGTGAGTGGCCAGTGAGGGACGGGGAGGGGAACCTTCAAGATGCCATGCCCCAGACCACTGTCCTAAAGGCAGAGTTAAGGAGGGCAGGTGGTGGAGTGAAGGGCCCAAGGCCTCATGTGGCTAGTCTGAAGAGAGCTAAGCAAGGGAAGCTGCTCCTGAAGGTAGGCCCATGTCCTCTTTTCCCCTGGGATGCACTCTCCCAGGACTGTTGCCTGGTGTTTGGCCATATAGGCAAACAGAGAGGAAGGGCCTTCCTTGTAAGTTGTCTACTCCATCCAGAAGGGAGATCAGCATGGGAAAGGGAGGAGGAACCTCTGTGCCATCCTCTGCACCTTGGTACCCTGGCAAAAACTGCCACCAAGAAATGCCAAGCCACCTCAGGAGGAGGGAACTCTGTACCCAAGAATTTCAGCAACAGCCAGGTTAGGCTGCAGGTTTCCCAATCACTCACTCATTGGAGTTATCAAGGGACCACTTCCCAGATCTGAGCAGAATCTGTCCCTCTGTTCCCTGCAGGGGAAGAAGAAAAGGCGGTCTCGGGAAAAGCACCAGGAATCCAACACAGGTGAGGCCTCCTCTCAGCAGTGGAGACTGCTCTCCAAGTGTGCATTTCATGAGCACCCTGCCTGGCCCAGAGGGAGGTCCGGCAGAACACTCAGCCACAGACCTTTAGGCCCTCTGGAAACAAGGCCCACTCCTCACAAGTCTCATCCCGCATCTGAGGAACAGCTATACGAAGTCCCTGTAACAGTGTAACATTGGTGTGTTGCCCTACTGCACCCTCCCACCTTTGCAAGCCCTGCTCCCAGCTAGCCTCTGCAACAGAAACTGAGCCTGTGGTTCTGCTGTGACCTGCACGCAGGCTCTGGGGGTGGAGGTGCAGCCCTGCCTAGGCCCAGAAGTCCCACTGCCTACTGGTTGGTGCCTGGCTGTTACTCAGTCACCAGCCCCCCCCACCCCATCCATTTATTTTGACAGTGCAGAGTGCTCTGTATGGAGGACTCAAGGAAGCCACACACGGCTTCAAGTTTCCTTCCCGTGGGTGAATTTATGCCCCAAGTCTGATAGTTGAACTCAGACTCCACATCCACGACTGTCTCAAGTTATGCTGCCCCCACACAGGGAAGCTCAAGACTAGGACTGAGGCAGGGTAGAATCCTCAGCCCTTTTTCTGAAGTTTGGACTTCACCGTCCACCTGGTTTAAGCTACAGCTTAAACGCCTTGTGGGGGGGGGGGGTTGGGGTTAGGCAGAGTGGGCACTGGCAAAAAGGAAGAAAAACTGGATAAAGTGGGCAGGGAGATGTGTGGGATGGGCAGCCCTCAGGGCCTCCCTGGGGCTCCTCTCCCATAGCTCCCATGCTGCAACCAGAAAGAGGAGCTAACCTGATTGGATTCCCCTCCCTCCCTCCACTGTTCTTCCCACTGCCTCTCCTGCCTAGCTAGGTGCCCACCTTTCCTGTTAACCTGGCTCTGGGTCCTGGGGCTCCCATGAGGGCTGGCTGTGCCATGGAGAGGCCCTCTGCCTATGGGGCCTATGGGGTATCTGTGACTGGCTGACACTGATGTTACCTCTTCTTTCTGGGCCCTGCTCTGCCCTGCTGCCTGCCTGCTCGCCCTCTGCCCTGCTCTGCCCCTCTGGCATGGCTGTGAGCAGACCCTGGCTCGCCTAAGAAATGCCGTGCTCGCTTTGGCCTCAACCAGCAGACGGATTGGTGTGGTCCGTGCAGGTGGGTTTGTCCCCACCACCATCCTCCCTTTGCTTCAAGCTGCTTCCCTGACTCTGCACATATTCTGCTGGGCCTGTAGCCCTCCTTTGGTCCCCCAGTCCCAGAGCATACCCACAGATTGGGGAACCCATGTCTCCTAAGAATGAGGTGGAGAAAAAATGTTCTAGAAAAGGCAGGCAGACTCAAGAAGGTAGTTCTGGTGCCTGTTGCCCAGGGTCCTCTGTTAATGATGGCCTAATGCTGACTAGGGTTAGCAGATCATCAGCAGGCCAATCTCATGTACCCCAATCAGTGGACTGAGCCCCTGGCTACCAGGCCTAGAACTCACTGTGGTCTACCAGTTCCCTCACTTCGTCAAGTTAGGATTCCTGAACCCTTAAATCTAAAAAACTGGGGGAAAACACACACACCATACCAAGGTGACTGTAGTAGAGAACAACCTGGATGCCAAGTGGTCATGTACTTCACCTTGTACGGGAGATGAGGGGACTGTAGAGGTAGGGAGAGAGGAAGAGGGGGTATCCCTGGGCTGTTCTAGCGAAAGGGTCATACTTAGGCTCTGTGGCACTAAACCCATGTGTTTCCCCATACAGTAGAGAAATGTGTATGTGAAAGAAGGTATACCTACCTACACCAAGTGACTGAAGTTTGCCTGGTTGAAGTTGAGGCCAGGTCTGGTAGAGCTGAACCTACTCCAGGCGTTACATTCACAGACTCTAAGGAGTACTGTTCAGTCCCTCAGAGTGCCCACCATGCTCCCACTCCAAGGGCAAAGAGGAATTTGGGTAGTACAGACATGTATGTATGTACACACGCTGGGAGCGTATTTGTGTTATTCTGACTGAGCACCACCCAAGAATCCACAAGCAGTGCAGCCCTTTGCCTTAATGCAGATCTGAACCCCACAAACATGTGAAGCAGAGGCTCTAAGGCCCAAACTAGGAGATAATTTTACCAGGAAAACAGAAGGCAGCCCCCAGGGCCAGACCACAAGAGGTTCCTGTGCCACCCTGTGGCTGTGCTGGGTACTACACCTGTTCCAGGTTTGGGCCAGGCCCAGCAGAACTGCAATGCTAGGTTTGAAGGCACAGGGACATCACCCAAGTCCTGGGGAGAGGGGACAAGAGGTCAGCTAGGCCTGTGCAAGGACAGCATTTTCTGGTTGTGGTGTATGACTATGAATTCACCCTCTGTTTACAGATAACTCTCTTCACTATTCCTAGGAGGAAAAAGAAATGCATTCGGTACTTACCCGGAGAAGGCCGCTGCCCCAGCCCCGTTCCTTCCGATGACAGTGCTGTAGGCTGCCCCGGGTCCCCGGCCCCCCAGGACTCGCCCTCATACCTCCTGCTGCCCCACCTCCCCACAGAACTGCTTGCTAGTCCTGCGGAGCCGGCGCCTACATCACCAGGGCTCTCGGCTGCTCTCAGCCTCCCAGCCCCCTGGACCCCCCCAGGCCCTCCCCAACACCCTGCAGAGTACACAGGTGCAACGAGAGGAATCTCAGAGACAGGCAGCCTAGCATGCACAGGACACCTGGCTGCCTCCAGGGGCCCATCCTCTGAAAGGAAGCGACAGAGCCCCAAAGCACATGGAAACTGGCCAGGGGCCCTGTTACCTCCCTCTCAGGGACCAGGCCCAGGAGACTTCCGAGGCTGCACAACTTCCGCCTGAACCTGGGGCCGTCAATTCCAACTGCTCCGAGTGGCAGGAGTCAGATCTGTGTTGTGTTGTCTGATTAAGGGCATCCCTTGTGCCTATAGCAGCCTGCATCTATCCCTTTTACCACTGTCTTGCTGGCCAGATGCCCCCTGCTGCCTCCTCTGCTTTTCTGCTATAGATGTCTTAGTTGTACGGGACTGGATGTCCTAGATGTACGGGACTGAGCCCAGCTGCTTTCCCTACCCTCCACCTTCCCAGTCCCACCAATGCCACACCCTCCCCATACCAGACACTTCATGGACTAATGAGCTGGTTTATGAAACAACACCTGAGCATGGGCACAACCACGTGCTCAAGAGGACAATACTTATGTCAAAAGGGCCTGGAGAAGCTCTTTTGACAGAAAAGGAGTAATCATTCCTAAGCTGGACCAGAAAGAAGCCTCTTGCCATGTTCTCAAGAGCTTGCAAGACGAGGAGGGAATGGAACAGTTAAATCTAGGCCTATCACCGCAGGCAGCAGGAATAACCTGACACTACCTTATCAGGCAAGTATGAGCAGTGAGACGTACCTGGCTCTAGTTCAAATTACTTGGAAATGTTTCCAAGAGAAACTCAGCCTCGCCATAAGCTCTGATTACCAAGGTCCCAAGCCTTGGGTTGGGTGAACTCAACAGGTGAAAGAAATTACAGCCCAAAACCTGGTGTGCATCCCTCCCTACTCCTAGAGCCCTCACTCACATCTCCATTTCCTACTTATCCGTGTCAGTCTAGGCAGCTCTTGGGCAGTTGAGAGAGAGGGCAAACCTCATGACAGTCAGTGCCTCCCTTCCAGCACAAAACAGGTCAGCTTCAGTTTCCTAATGGTCCTGCAGGAAGGACCATCACCATCAAAGCAAGGAGCCCAGAGAACCTCTAGTGGTAGTCAGTGGGTTTTCACCACAGCCTACTTTAACCCATTTCTGAGCCAAGCTTCAACCCTGAGCCTTAAAAAAAAACTTTTAATTTAACTTTTTTTTTTTTTTTTTGCCTCTTCCCTCACTGTACATAGCCTGATTCCAAAGAAAACGGGCTGTTCCCATACCCGTACACCCCTCAACAAAAGCCTTTTAGTTCCTAGTTTAGCCACTGGCTTCTCAGAATCCAAAGAACGTATATTCTAGTATAGTGTTGCAAGAAGTCTTGAGAGAAAGAAAAGGACTATTGTAGTGTTAAAAATATTTTTGTATTGTTAATGCATCATCCAACAAAAACTTTTTTAACATAAGAATAAAGATACTTTTTACTGGGTTTCTCTTTCAAAACTTGACCCTAAGGAATAAGCTGTTTCAATAATAGAGCATGACACACTTTTTTTACCCATAGCCATAAAACTTGGGGCTTATTCTCTATCATGGGACACACATTCTCAAGACTTTCAATCTACAGAAACCAAAGATTACTTTCCTTACCTCTCCTACTGGAGGCTTAGGCCCTGCCCCAACCACAAGAGCTAATAAGCTGCTTCTACATGTAAACTCCCCAATCTTCAGACTTCACAAGTGATGCAAGCAAAGGCCACCCTGCATATGGGAATGGGCTGTGAACTGCCACCACAGACCCACACAACCACTAGGCTCCATCTCCCCCCCTCCCCCAATCTTCCTTCTGCAGAGAGAAAAGACCCAACATTCCATGAGCACACATCCTATTTTGAGGCAAACCGAGTCTCTCCAAGCTTGTATCAGAAAACTTGAAAGAGCATTTTAATAGCACCCTTTCCTCCCAAAAGCTAATTAGGTACTTTAAGTATCTTCCTATTTTTATACAAAACCTCTCCAGTTTGATAAATCTACAGCCTCCTTTTTAACAGCAGTTTCCATCATGTTTAAGAATACAGTTAACTCAAACCCATCATGAACATAAAAGGTGTAAAAGCCACTTCAATAGGTCACTCCAACATTAGATAAAAAGGCTGGGCAAGAAGAATATCCCAACAGTCAGCCAGTGGGTCACCATTATGCATTGTAATTTTCATGGTGTTCTATTTTTGAGATTTTATGTTTAAAAATATTTACAAATAAAGTCATCTTCCAGAGTAGTGTCTGTCTAAAGTAGGCCACTGGAAGTTGTAATCCCAGACTTGCTTTTCTTCTGGAAGGGTACGAGAGGAGACCATTCTCTCGACATCTGTCCCATTTAAAGAATTCCACTCTGGCTACTGGCCTAGTTGTTTCAAAAACTACATTTTAAGGCTTATGCAAGACTGGGTTGGCTGCATCTGATTTGGTGTCTTATTTAGAGCACACTGGGTACAGGAACAATGCACCCTTTGTGAATGTGAGGGGAAAGAGGAAGGTTCTGGCAACTTGGTTAAAATCAAACCAGCCTCTTAAAAAAAAGTGACTTCAAAGAGGAAACTCAAATCCTCCCAGATCACACCAGCACATTCCTGAGGCCACAGGTGACTTGAGAGTGCAGCCCTAAATACAATTTCAAATAGCACACCAGTCCCACCTCACTGCAAACCAGGAACGAGCCCCGTCTCTGAGCTCTCACAAGAAAAGATACCACAACTTCCTTACACCTTCCCAGAAAACAGGCAAACCGGCTCGGCAGTTGCCAAAGCTGCTGCTCCTGTGCTCAGAGAATCTGCAGCGGGCTCAGTGTGGCAAGCTGGTGAGGCCTGCCCAGGTCTCTCAACTGGAATACGTTTTCCCGTTTTATACAGGAAGCCCTGTGGCTAGACTCTTCTGGTTTTACCTATCTTTTGAATGTCCCGAAAGCACTCCCTCCTGCCCAGCTCTACTGAGTGTACTGTAAGTCTGGATAGAAAGGCCACAAGTGCATGGAAACAGACTTGATTCTTTATATTGTTCCAAAGAAGAAATGAAATCGGTTCCTCCATGCATTTCTAGAAAAACAGCCTAGAAAGGGCAAGGGTAACAAAGACCTGTCAGGCCTATATATCAAAGTAGAAGATTTGAGACCAAGAACAATTCCTTATTAAAAAAAAAAAAAGCTGACTGACTTTTCTTTGAAGTTAGAAAGGCTGCTTTATCATGACTTTCTCAGCTCTACCCAGAGCTTTGAGTTCACCACCGGTCCCTGAAAGAAAGCAGACCACCCAAAACAGACCCTGGTTCCTCCTAGGCTCCATCAATGCCAACTATTCCAATCACCTCTGTCCCAGAAACTACTTCAGGCTCTCGGACTCTCTACTGGCACGGAGCAACTAATGGACCTTTGTTGGCCTCCTTGTCCACAATGGGCCAGAGGGGTCTGAGAAGGGCGGGTGGGGATATTCCCATAGTCTGAGGCTAGAATAAAAGCCAGGTCAGGTCAGGAGAGATTTCAAAGGTAAGGATAATGTGCGATTAGGCAGAGAAGTAACTGGAAAAAGCAAATTCTGTCCTAGGGGTAGGAACTGTTTTATCTCTTAGCAGTTCTCAGGAGTTCAGTAACACAGGACAAGGGGTATTTCATCAGCTATAAATCATATAGAAAATTGTTACTAGTTCAAGCTGATACTTCTTTCAAGTTCACCTGGGGTTTTGGACCAGATCTTCCTTTTCCATTCAGGTGTTCATAACTATCTAAAGGCTTGTTCTTTTAAAGCATGTGCAGTCAATTTTGGGGTGGGGGAGGAGATGGTTAGAGGAGGGGAGGAATGGGTAGAAGAAGGGGAGAAATTAGAGGAGGAATTAGGTCAAAGGAACAAAGTAAGGAAACCAAGCAAGCAAGCAAAGGCCACTCTGGAAACTCCTCTTAAATGTAGTTTTTGACAGTGTAGCGCTCTCTGCTCCCACCCATCCTCTAAGCTTCCTGCGACAGAAGTATCTGCAGAGCATTTGAAGCAGGTAAGAGAAGCTGTACAAGAGCATATGCAGCAGGACAAATAAGACTTTGCCTGATACAGGAGTTAAGTATTGACACTGGGAGCACTTTTATGGACTAGGCAGATTCTCAAGAGTAAAAGAGGAGGCAGGCTGGCATACAGATCAAGTGCTCAGTAAATACTTGTGAAAATTTCAAGTTAAGCAGTGTCAGAAGGTCATGAGAACTATAGAATGTACCAAGAGATACTGTTGTAAGCAACTGTATTCAATATTCCTGCCACAAAATGCCTCTCGGGATTGGCACACACCAGATGTAGCCAACGGTGTAAGACGCCACAAAGGCAGCACATACGTCACCTGTGAGTTGGACTATCACTCAAGTCCCACACTGGAAATTCATCAAACGAGAGCTCCCTGACCAACACCTTTATGCCACCGATAAGGTTCATATCCACTGACTGCTCAACAGTAAGGACAGTCTATTCTGCTTAGGCGTCCAAACAGCTCGATGTTGGGCCACTGGGTATGTTCTAAACTTCTCACATCATTTGTCTTGCTATGCACATCCAGTTCTCTTACTCATTCTGCCTGTTAGAGTAATTTTCAACAAGAGTAAACAAAGGCATCAATTAGGACTCCAACTGCAAAACCCCCATCACAATCCTTTAGTACAGTACTAAAAAAATATTTAAGGGGGCGCCTGGGTGGCTCAGTCGTTAAGCGTCTGCCCTCAGCTCAGGTCATGATCCCAGGATTCTGGGATCGAGCCCCACAACAGGCTCCCTGCTTGGCAGGAAGCCTGCTTCTCCCTCTCCAGCTTCCCGAACTGCTTGTGTTCCTTCCCTCACTGTCTGTCAAATAAATAAATATTTTAAAAATACATATATTTTAGGGACGCCTGGGTGGCTCAGTTGGTTAATCGGCTGCCTTCGGCTCAGGTCATGATCCCAGTGTCCTGGGATCGAGTCCCACATCGGGCTCCTTGCTCAGCAGGGAGCCTGCTTCTCCCTCTGCCTCTGCCTGCCTCTCTGTCTGCCTGTGCTCACTCTCTCTGACAAATAAATAAATAAAATCTTTAAAAAAAAAAAAAAAATACATATATTTTAGCTCAACCACCCAGGAACTGTACTGCCTGACATGGGTCTGATCAACATTCTTCCTGGAGAGTCACCAAAATTCTATCACTAATCCAGCACAATGTCTCTTTCTAGCCTATATTCTCCAGCAGACCTGAGACCCAACCCTAAGTTGGTAGTTCCAGACTGAGCACTGCTTTCCCCCTCACCTTGGCATCCCTCCATCTCCAACCAAAACCACCAAATTAGTTTCTTCTCATGGAAACTTTCTTAGACCCTTCCAGCCCTAGAGTCCCCATTTGCTCATTCATCTTGTTCTGTCCAGGAACGTTTTTATTATAGCTCCTCATCCCCTCCTGGCAGTATTTATGTTTTGCCGCCTCAGCTCCACCAAAAGCTCCCAAGAGGAAAACCATGTCTTACGCTTCCTACAAAGGAGAAGCCAGGAGCTATACTTTAGAGATTCAGCCATTTCATAGGCTTTCCCTTTACCAACAATCTTTCCCCTTATTCTCTTCTGTATTAGCTAGAAATCAGTTTTCATACAAACTAAATAACTGAAGATTATCTTTTTAAAGTGCAAGCAACTTCACAGGAAGACCTTTGATTCTTTCCCATTTAAATATACAGGGAGTGGGGCGCCTGGGTGGCTCAGTGGGTTAAGCCTCTGCCTTCGGCTCAGGTCATGATCCCAGGGTCCTGGGATCAAGCCCCGCATTGGGCTCTCTGCTCAGCAGGGAGCCTGCTTCCCTTCCTCTCTCTCTGCCTGCCTCTCTGTGTAATTGTGATCTCTGTCAAATAAATAAAATCTTTAAAAAAAAAAAAAAAAAATATATATATATATATATATATTTAGGGAGCTTTAAAAAAAAGAAAGATCTGAAACACCTTCAAGTGGGAAGTGGTAGCAGAAGTTAAGCTTCCAAATATAAAAGCTTTTTTGGCCACAGACAGAGTGAACAATACTCAGATCAAGAGGTCTGCTGCTCTCAGTTCTTAACTTGTGGAAGTTACTTCTTATCCCTGTATAAATCACCCTATTAAGAGTCTAGGCAACCTATCTAATTTCTTAATTTCCCTTGGATCAGCAAACTATAGAACTGGCTCATTTTTAAGTCAACTAAGAGATTGGGGTGTCTGGGTGGCTCAGTCGGTTAAGGGTTTGCCTTCAGCTCAGAGTCCTGGGATCAAGCCCCATGCTGGACTCCCTATGTGGTGGGGATTTTGCTTCTCCCTCTGCCCCTCACTCTGCTCTCATGCGCTCTCTCTCCCTCAAATAAATGGGTAAAATCTCAAAAAAAAAAAAAAAAAAAAAAAGGAACACTAAGAGATCGTGTGGTTTGGAATATCTGCCTGCCCTGAGTCACATGCTCATAGGACTTACTCTCCTTCTTCTCCAACTAGTTCCAGTCTAAACTCAGCATCACCATTGCTTCGTGTTACTGGGGTGCAGTCCTAATTGTTCCACCAAATTACAGTAAAGATCTCGTTTAATTCCAGCAGCTGGTATGTTCCCACAGATGCAGAATCAACAGATCACAGCTGCTGTGCTGCTCAGGAATCTTTACCTTATTGGGATAACTTTGTGGATCTTTGGAAAAATATAAAAATTGCAAAGCAATACCCACCTTGTGTATTAAAGGTAGATTTATAAAGGCAAGCTAATAATATATAAAATATAATAGCATTCAAATGACATAACTTGGTTCTACAATGTAGGAATTATCAGAATCTGTTTGAGGGGGCATATCCTTAATCCATGACAATGTCAGGGAAAGACTAATAAACTAGTATTCAGAAGGAGTTTGGTTTCCTCTCAATTATAAGTGACATAGTCAATGAAAAGCTGAGAAGCCAAAGAACTGTCACACAGGAGTCTTCATCACCAACAGCACCTCTCTGCACATAACTACCATTTCCAACTTACCACAGACCAGGTAGGCACTAAGAGGCAGAAACAGGAGTCCAGCCTCACAGTATGACTTCATGCCACAGTATTAGTTCAGAACAGCTGGGAAGTGAGCGGGTAGGAAAGAGTGTATCTCTGGAGATAGGTTTGGCTACTGTGGATAATGGGAAAAAGCCGCTTGTTTTCCCTGGGAAAGGTGAGGGCCTAGAAAACTCTTGATAGACTTATTAAAGAAATAGTGAGCAACCAGCAGGCGAGAGCAAACAGGGCAGGCAGCATGTGGCAGCCAGCCTAAAGGGCCCCTGAACACCCTACTTATGGCTGATGTGGGCACACAACACCCAAAAATGGCCTATTTTCTTATGTGAGCGGTTAGATCTTTACCAAACCTGAGAGTTTAAGATTATCAGGATTTTTTTTTTAAAGATTTTATTTATTTATTTGACAGACAGAGATTACAAGTAGGCAGAGAGGCAGGCAGAGAGAAGGGGGGGGAGGAAGGCTCCCCGCTTAGGAGAGAGCCTGATGCGGGGCTTGATCCCAGGACCCTGGGATCATGACCTGAGCCAAACGCAGAGGCTTTAACCCACCGAGCCACTCAGGCGCCCCATCAGGATGTTTTTTTAAAAGCCTAGGGCCACAGTCTACAGAAAATCAGGAAGGGAACAAAAATCTTAACTACCGTATTGTCTGTCCACTCAGTCTTACCTATTCAAAAAAATCCCAGTGTCCTTTAAATATGGGTAGTGCCATTATTTAGTCCTGTAATCCCAACCATCCTTGGGGGTTATACAGATTGAGAATAGAGAATAAGCTTTTGTTTCCTGGAAGCCGTTATTTCCTTTCCAAACTACACAAGGCATGTGTTAATGATCCTAAACTTTCAGTTAAGAGTTCTATTTTTCATGATTATGCTAGAGATCTTGCTGGGGGTGGTTACACTCTGTGCAAGAACTGACCCTTATGGTGGTAATTAACAGGTAAGATACTCCAACTAGGACTGAATTCTGCTACCTTCCCAAGTGAACCCAGGACAACGGAAACAAGCTTAAATTCCTGAGAATAAACAGAATGAGGAATCCAGAAGAAGTCATAAGGGCTGGCAAACTTTTTCTCCCAAAGGCCAGGGAGTAAACATTTTAAGCTTGTTGGTCAAATTCAGTCTCCTATATTGAGTTTTTAATAATCCTTTAAAAACATAAAACCAAAACAAAGACTGCAAAAATAAGTTGTGGGCTGGATTTCATCCACACATGGGCTGTAATTTGCAATCTCTGGTAAAGACAACAAATAGGAATTCATCTGAGACAGCATATGGGATTTTATTAAGTCAGATACAGATTCAGGCAAACAAGAAATGAACTATAAAGGCAAACTACTATCAGCGAATAATCTGAGCCCAAACAGCTCACAGTAAACATGAAGAGAATGCAGTAAGACTACATGTGAATACAGACGATGCTAAATGGGAAAGCAAGAAAAAAGGGAACACAAGGAGGAAAGAAAGAGACATAACAATTTGTAAGCCATCTCAAGCACCAGGACAACTTCCTTCTACTGTAAACAGGGGCAGTGCAGTTCTGTACAGCCACACACACCAGTTAAGAACTGAAGCACTGGTTCCAGTGAACCAGATCATGACAATCAGGAGAGACACGAGTCTATCAGAACCAAGCTGCTAGGTCAGCAGCCTCCAGCAAGCTAGGACATGAACCTCCTGCAAGCTGTCTCCAGCTACATGACCACACATATACTTAACTCATTTAATAAGCAAAGAGACACAGTTAAGTACAAAAAAGCAAACCATTTACCACCTACTACATAACTTATTTTTTATTGAAAGTATCTTGCATTCGTGATGGATGCTTTCTAGGTTTTTCCAGACACTTTAACGTTAAAGGTTAAATTATTTTTTTACATGCAAGTAGTGTGAAGTTTCCCCCACATGGGATCACTGATTATAAAAAGATGACACACCGCATGGGTTATTTGTCTTTTTTAATTGAAAAGCTAACAGACTGGCTAGTTACATTCCCCCCAAACCACAAACTTAGTAGTAACTGAGTCTCTAGCCAACATATTCAAAGCTGAGAATTAAAAATGCAAAAACAAGTCCTTAGATCCAATTAAGGGAACCCTGCTACATACAGGCTAATCAATACCAGTGGTACTCCTTGACTCCAGGAAGCCGGAAGACACCCTAATAATCCCAATCAAAACATTTACCTCAAGTAGCCTTTTTCCAGTTTCCAACTCATGAATAAAGATAATACGTTGTTAATTCTATTTCAGAAAACTTTTTTCAACTTGTTTTATTTACAATGCCAACTTTTAAAAGGTCATTAAACTAAAGTTAACTAGACAATAAACTAGGCAGAAATCGCTTTACAAAGAGAGGGAAAGCCCAAAATGCCACCTTCTACAGAGAACTCACAGTTCAGGTTTATTTAGAGCAAAGAAAAAAAAACTTTTGATCGTACTAGAAGAAACTCAGCCGTAAGTTTGGAATCTGTACTCAAACTACACATGCAAGGAGGACAATATTCTGCTTAAACAACTGATTCGCTGCTGCCATTTGTCTACTGTTTGTCTAATATTAACAATTATAAACAGAGCAGTGCAACTAGTATTTGGAACAATCCTTACAGTGTTACAGTGTCAGGCATAACATTTCACTTCTCTTCACACCACTGGTTCTCTTTGCGTACCTAGAAGAGACAGATATAAGGAAGTACCTTAAGTAGTCTTAAGACTACTACCTAATGATTCATTAACAGCCTGTGAGGAGGGCCACAAAGGGACAGACGGAAAACTAGAAAAATATCCAGTTACAAGTACATCTCCTTACCCTTCTTTGCCTCCCCAGGTTTTTATTCTGCCCTGCTGAAATTATCAAAAAAGCAAGGCAATGGGCAATTAAAGTTTCAGACGCCAGAGCTAACAGCAAATTCAAATACTTCATTCACATTATTTCAGTTTGTAGTTGTGTCAACATTGTGATTCATTCATTTCTTCTCCCATTCACAAGTCTTAGCTTTCAAGTATCCTGGCAGAACACCCACAGGGGTTGCTATTCTGAAGTCACAGTTATGGGTTACCTTTAAGGTCCCAGGTGCCCAAACCAGGAACTGTGAAGGAGGAAATACCAAAGAGCCCCTATGGTTGAAAACTAATTGTTCTTATGCTTATACAAGAGCAGTAGCATATAAGTGGTTAGACTCAAAGACAGGCCAGCCTCTGAACAAGAATAGTTTTATGACAGAGAAGTACCTATTACCATCCTTCAAATCAAGTCTCCTCGATAGAGACAGATCTTCTCCAGGCATGTTTTGAGTTTTATTTTTTTTTTAAAGCATGTGATCAGAAACAAGCCATGAGCAACCTACCTGGGCTTCCTCTTCTTCAGTAAAGTCATTTTTGATATTGAAGGTCTTGCGGATCTCCTCAGGAGTTTTCCCCTTGATCATATTGGCAACAGTCTTGCATGTAACATCAAGCAAACCTTTGATGTCTAAGTAGTTCGCAGCCTGGAAGTGATTGTTTTTATTAAAGTATATGTGATGTTTTAAACTAAATCCAAGGTTAGTGACTGTAAATCCATACCTAATTAAGCTAAAAATACTAGTTAAGTTTGTGAAATTAAAGGGAAAATCAGCTTCTTTTGTGAAGTATTTTCATACATCCCCTTCGTTACACCTTCTATAATAGCGAGTCCTGCTGCTGCCTTAAGCAAACCACACTACCTGAAATGGTGAAGAATGGCCACTACTTGTGGGTGTGTGTATGTGTATTCTCATGGGCACACAAGCACTACATGGCAAATCTTGACAAAAATATTTAAAGAGGCAGAAGCAGTAACAGCATTGCATTTTACTTATCTTCTCAAAGAATAAGCTTTTGGATTCTTTGGTTTTCTCTGTTTTCTGTTTATATAGATTTCTGCTCTTACCTTTAACATTTCCTTTCTTTGGGTTTAATTTCATCTTTGATTAGTTTAAGGTAAAAACTTAGATCACTGATTTAACTTTTTTTCCTTTCCTTTTTTCTTTTATGAAACTTTTCTTCTTTTCCAATACAGGTGCTTCAGCTACCAACTTCCCACTGAATACTACTTCAGCTACATCTCACACATTCTTATAAGTTGGGTTTTATTTCCATTCAGATCAAAATACTTTCTGGCATAAAATTTCTAATTCTCTCTTCCAATTTTTCTTTCGATTTCTTCTTTGACTCATAGGTTACTGAGAAGTTACTTGTTTTTCCAGGTAGCTTTCGCTCATGGACTTCTAATTTAATATCACCGTGATCAGAAATCACATTGTGTATGCCTTGAATCCTTTCAAATTTGAGACTTGTTTTTTACCTCGACCATGTCGATCTCAATTGTATACA
This sequence comes from Martes martes, assembly GCF_963455335.1. NCBI lineage: Eukaryota > Metazoa > Chordata > Mammalia > Carnivora > Mustelidae > Martes > Martes martes. Next base: position 94,175,426 of record NC_137892.1, on the reverse strand, counting down.
CCTGACGATGTATTCGGCTGTCATGAGATTTAATGTTCTATAAATGTCTATCAGAACAAGTTTGTCAATAGTATTATTCGAAGGGACGCCTGGGTGGCTCAGTTGGTTGAGCGGCTGCCTTCGGCTCGGGTCATGATCCCGGCGTCCTGGGATCGAGTCCCGCGTCGGGCTCCTTGCTCAGCGGGGAGCCTGCTTCTCCCTCTGCCTCTGCCTGCCTCTCTGTCTGCCTGTGCTCACTCTCTCTGACAAATAAATAAATAAAATCTTTAAAAAAAAAAAAATAGTATTATTCGAAACTTCTATATCCTTCCTCATTCTACTTGTTTTATCAATTAAGGAGACACATCAGACAGTGGATTTATCTATTTATCCTTTGAGTTCTATTAGTTTTTGTTTCACTTTTTGGAAATTCTTTTAGCATTTAGGACTATACTAGCCTCTTAATAATGGACTGATCCCTTTATCATTATGCAATGACCCTCTTTAACCTCAGTGATATTCTTTGCTCTGAAATCTACTTTAAAATAGTCACTGCAGTTTTCTTTTGATTACTAGTAGCGTAATTTATTTTTCTTCCACCCTGTAAATCTAAGTGTGTCTTTAAAGTGGGTATTCTGGAGACAGCATAGCCGAATCTTTTTTTTCTTAATCCTATGTGATAATCTGCACCCTTGACTTGTTATGTTTAGACCATTTGCATTTAACGTGATTGTTAATATGTGAATTTAAATATACCAGTGCATTTGAGTTTAGAAAGAATTAAAAGTTCAGTAACAATGAATTTAACAAACTCTCTTACAAGTGATAAGGCTCTGAACTAGAGATATCTTAAAGAATGCATTAAAAACATACCAGAATAAGTTCAAACAGTGTTCCTTGGTCAACTTTCAGGAATTCTTGGTCCCAAACAGGGATATCATCTGTCCGCTTTTCTTTATTCTCATCATCCTCAGGAGGAGGGGGGTCATCCTTGTGGTGGGTGCACCACTGAATGACCTGGAACAAAGAAAGCGCATTCCTTTGTGGCATGACGTCACAAGGTACTCGTTCCACTACTGGGGCAGAGTTATTCCTACAATGGGCTAAGAGCTAGCTAGAAGGTGACTTGAGTAAGCAAATTACTGGCTGAGCTTGAAGAGCAAAACTGAAGCTTGAGGAATCTTCACAACCTTAGAGACTAAAAGATCTTAAAAGAAAACCAGGCAGAGAGATTACTTTGACCACATTAAAAAGCTCCTGCATTAAAAAAATACATGAAGTCAGACAGGATAATGAGTGGAAAATATGTGCAACATGAACAAGCAGCAATGGATCACCCTCTAGAACATAAATCTTAAAAATCACTAAAAAGTGGGCACCTGGCTGGCTCAGTCAGTGGAGCATGTGACTCTTGATTTCAGGATCGTGAGTCTGAGCCCCACGTTGCTTGGAAAAAAAACCACTACAGGGCACCTGGGTGGCTCAGTGGGTTAAAGCCTCTGCCTTAGGCTCAGGTCATGATCTCTGGGTCCTGGGATCAAGTCCTGCATCGGGCTCTCTGCTCAGCAGGGAGCCTGTTTCCATCTCTCTCTCTCTGCCTGCCTGCCTCTCTGCCTACTTGTGATCTCTTTCTCTGTCAAATAAATAAATAAAATCTTAAAAAAAAAAACACTACAAAGAAATGGGGTACAGATATGAACAGGCTATTCACAAAGGAAATCTGAATACTCAAACTGGAGAAAACGCTCAGTCTCATTAGATACAAAAATCAACGCTCCAGTCAGGTCCTACTTTAGAATGACCCCCGCCCCCCCAAATTAAAATTTTGATACTCATCACTGGCAACATTGTAAGGACAACAAGAACTTTTATACTGGAGAGTGTAAAATGGTGTAACACCTTTGAAAAGTAATCTAGCAACTACCTAGTGAAGATGATGTGAGTACATTATCACCAAGCAATTCTAAATACCACAAGACTACTGAGTATAAGAACAAAGTAGTAAACAGGGGCACCTGGGTGGCTCAGTCATTGAACGTCTGTCTTCTGTTCAGGTCATGACCCCAGAGTCTTGGGATTGAGCCTGCATCATGCTCCCTGCCCAGGCTCTCCCACTCCCACTGCTCGTGCTCCCTCTCTCACCGTCTCTCTCTCTCTGTTACAAAAAATAAAATCCTGGGGCACCTGGGTGGCTCGGTGGGTTAAAGCCTCTGCCTTCGGCTCGGGTCATGGTCTCAGGGCCCTGGGATCGAGCCCCGCCTCGGGCTCTCTGCTCAGCAGGGAGCCTGCTTCCTCCTCTCTCTGCCTGCCTCTCTGACTACTTGTAATCTCTGTCAAATAAATAAGTAAAATCTTTAAAAATAAATAAATAAATAAAATCCTGGGGTGTCTGGGTGGCTCAGTGGGTTAAAGCCATTGACTTCGGCTTGAGTCATGATCCCAGGGTCCTGGGATCGAGCCCCGCATCAGGCTTTCTGCTCCGTGGGGAGCCTGCTTCCCCCTCTCTCTACCTCTGCCTGCCTCTCTGCCTACTTCTGATCTCTGTCAAATAAATAAACAAAACCTTGAAAAAAAAAATCTTATGGGGCGCCTGGGTGGCTTAGTGGGTTAAAGTCTCTGCCTTCGGCTCGGGTCCTGGTCGGGATCGAGCCCCACATCGGGTTCTCTGCTCGGCGGGGAGCCTGCTTCCTCCTCTCTCTCTGCCTGCCTCTCTGCCTACTACTACTGTCAAATAAATAAATATTAAAAAAAAAATCTTATAAAAAAAGTTAAAAAAAAAAAGAACAAAGCAGTAAACATTTAAGTTTCAGGAAGCAGGTAAGACCACATGTACCATAATAAAGACCAAAATCAACACTGAAAGTGTTAAGTTGTGGAATCTGGGTGGTAGGGTATTTGCTGTGTAATACCACTTTTCTGTGTGATTAAATTTAGTTCATAGTACATAACGTTAGAGAAATAAAATGCTGAAAAAAATGGCAGAGCTGAGAAATTATACTGTCAGGAGGTAAAAAAAGAAAAGAACTATTTCTGGAAGAAAAAGCCAAAATACGAGTCTTTATGAAATAAACAGTATCTTTTTAAGAAGTATTCCAATTGTGTAAGAAAAAGACAGCAATTAATATTTGTTTACATAGGCATTAAAAATAACTCTTAAAAGAGTATTAAGAAATTAACGTTGATTATTCTTACTTGAGGGGGTTTCAGGTCCGATAGAGACAAGGATAGGAGATTTTACTGTGTACTTTTACAGTTTTTAGATCATTTAATTATTCAATGCATAGGTTTAAATATGCCTAAGACTTAATAATGCAAACAGATTAAAAAAACTTACTCTCAGAAGTGGCTCTATATCACCCAGCCCATCAACTGACCTTCTGTACTAACTCCTTGCTTATTCATTATGCTCTAGTCAGCAACACTTGCCTCCCCACCTTTCCTCAAAAGGTAGAGCATGCTCTTGTCTTGGGGTCACTGCACTTGTTCCCAATGCCCACAGTTCTCTTCCTCCACATATTCATCTCTTTATTCAAAGATCAACTTCTCAGGGCACCTGGGTGGCTCAGTGGGTTAAAGCCTCTGCCTTCGGCTCAGGTAATGATCCTCAGGGTCTTGGGATCGAGTCCTGCATCATGCATCAGGCTCTCTGCTCAGCAGGGAGCCTGCTTCTTCCTCTCTCTCTCTGCCTACTTGTGATCTCTATCAAATAAATAAAATCTTGGGGAGAAAAAAAAAGATCAACTTCTCAGTAAGGCATTTCCTGACCACTTTATTTTAAAAATTGCTAACTATCCACCAATCAACCCACTTATAATCCATAGCTTTCCCATCTGACATATTTCTTACATTATACATTTCCCCCAGTTTTAGAATGTTAATTCCCTAAGGGCAAAGACTATCTCTGGTTCACTGCTATACTTCCAGCACCTAAAAAATACCTGGCACTTGAATGAGTGCAAACATAAGTCCTTTTAGATGCACTTTACATTAGCATAAAATATAATGTTAATTGCAAGACAAAACCCAGAAGCTCTAACTACATAAAATATAAAGCTTCTAAACCATAAAATACTCTAAAATGACCTAAGAAAACACAAAGTGATAGAAATGCTATATAAATAACTCCCATAAAAAGCCCACTAGATGGGGCGCCTGGGTGGCTCAGTGGATTAAAGCCTCTGCCTTCGGCTCAGGTCGTGATCCCAGGGTCCTGGGATCAGCCCCGCATTGGGCTCTCTGCTCCGTGGGGAGCCTGCTTTCCTTCCTCTCTCTCTCTGCCGGCCTCTCTACCTACCTGTGATCTCTGTCTGTCAAATAAATAAATAAATAAAATCTTAAAAAAAAAAAAAAAAGCCCACTACAGGGGCACCTGGGTGGCTCAGTGGATTAAAGCCTCTGCCTTCAACTCAGGTCATGATCTCAGGGTCCTGGGATCGAGTCCCGCATGGGGCTCTCTGCTCAGCAGGGAGCCTGCTTCCCCTGCTCTCTCTGCCTGCCTCTCTGCCCACTTGTGATCTCTCTCTCTGTGTCAAATAAATAAATAAAATCTTTTTTAAAAAAATTTTTTTAATTTAAAATCTTAAAAAAAAAAAGCCCACTAGACTACAAAATGGATGAACCTTGAAAACATTATGCAAAGTAAAATAAACCAGAAACAAAAAGACAAATATTGTATAATCCCACCTTAGAAGGTACCCTCAACAGTCCAATTCATAGAGACAGAGAACAGAATAGTGGTTACAAGGGGCTGGACAGGGAGTATTGAGGAGTTGTTTAAAGGTACAGTTTCAGTTTGCAATGATGAAAATTTTCTGGAGACAGTGAGTCATGGTGACTGCACAACAGTGCAAACGTATTTAATGCCACTAAATTGTCCATGTAAGGAAGTTAAAAATGGTAATTTTAAAAAAATGGTAATTTTTATGTTATGTATTTATAACAATTTTTTAAAAGCCCGTAAGAAAGACATGCAAGGGAAAACAAATAAGAAAATATAAATGGTCAGTAACATGCATAAAAAATGTTCAGGCTTAGAGAATCACTTTTTACCCAGTTCAGGGCAATTAAAAGAACTGATAATAGTCAATTATGGTAAGATATGGAAAAATATGCAGCACAGCTGCATCACACACCAGGGTCAAGAGAAAGCAGAAGATGAAATTGCATATGGCTAACGACTTTTGAAAATCTCTGAGAAAAGGGCCAAATGGAACCAACCATTCCCATTTCTAAGCCTAGTTAATTTCCTCTGCCTTGTAAAAACTGGGTGCTGTTTCTCCAAATGAGTATCCCATTAAATACCTGGTTCTGTTATGGAGCCATGTGCCCTGAAACACTAAGGATTCTATTCAATGTCAAGAGCCTTTTATGCTTAAAACACAAGGTAAGGTGATCAAGGATGGGGAAACATTTGTTCTCAAGCTCCTTTGAGGCTACAGCTATCCAGTGGACAAACAAAATTTTTCCTTTTTGCTAAGCACATACAGTCATACTTCAGTAATTTAAATGTTAATCAAAAAGACTACAGAACTACCCCTGAAACAAATAATACATTATATGTTAATCAAAAAACAACAACAAAAGACTACAGAACTCAGGGTGACTGGGTGGCTCAGTCAGTTTAAGTGTCCGACTCTTGATCTCAGCTCAGGTCTTGATGTCAGGGTGCTAAGTTCAAGCCCCACATTGGGCTCTGCACTGGGGATGGAACCTACTCAAAAAAAAAAAAAAAAAAAGACTACACAAATCAAGTATTCACAGGGCCTGATTAAATAATTACAACAGACATTTAGAGTCCTAATCCGCCTATGTAAGGGAGCTACCTATGTAGCAGTATAGAAGACCGCCCAAATGTTCAATGACAAAAGAAACGTACATACTCAAGTACACACTTAGTTGCCTTACCTTTTTTAATATTGCTGCATTAACATTTGGTAGAGGAACTGGATCATCATCTCCTTCATCGTCCATTCCCAAATCTAAGAAAACCAAGAGACTTGTCATTATTTCCCAATTCTAATATTTACACTAACCAGATATCTCAGACAAGTAACATGAAAAGTATTCTACTTAAAATAGTTCTCTTATGAGCATTTAAAAATTAGCAGTTCCTAACAAGAGGTCCATAAACCACACAAAACTATATAAAGTTGTATGAGTAGACAAACACAGGAATATTACATAAACAGAATCCTTAATGAGGAAGAAAAGTAACAAAGGGGACTGAGATGACTAGAAAGCCATGTGGGCTGGAGGCATCAAAGCCAGACCATTATCCTTACTTTTTATACCAAAATCTCTAGATGGGCAGCATTTAGAAAAACAGAATAAAAAGCATTTCAAGTAATGGAATCTCAATCTATTAAAACCCGAAGCCCAAATATGTATATATACATACACAACAAATCATGCAGCCACTGACAAAAATAAGGCAGGCAGCTACATACATACTTGGTATGATTTCAGGATTAAAGCTGTTAAAAGTCAGGTATAAGAAAATGTTATTTGAATAAAAATGGGTATAGATGTATATATTTATTTATTTAAAAAAAATTTTTTTTAAAGATCTCATTTATTTGACAGAGCACATGCACAAGCAGGGGCAGACATTTAACTGACTGAGCCACCCAGGTGCCCCTACGCTTATATATTTAGATTTAAAATATCTCCAGCAGTATACGTAACAAATTATTAATATTACGTGTAGGGAAGTTAACAACAATGTGGGTTGAGGGATTCAATTTCAATGTATACCCATTATTATTCATATACATATTATCTATAATTTTTAATCTACAGGTTGTTCTGATAAAAAGCCTAACTTTCAAATTCTCAAAGTGACTGGTTAAGTTCAAAGAAAAAACTTAAAATTAAAATCCCTATTATGTAAAGATTCTAAATAAGAATATTTTTCATGCCAAATGTGTCTGTCTTCCAGTTTCTACATGACTTAAAAAAGAGCTGCCCACAATTAATTAGTAGTTAGCAAGTACCAATATTAGAGGCCAAAAGTTACTTCAGCTCTATACTGCTTATAGCTGAGTATCAGTTATGCTGACATGGCCAGTGTTCAGTCAAACCATTTGAATTTTTTATATGTAACAGGTGTCCTAGGCAGTGGAGAGTCAGCAATGAATATGGAAGGATAGAAAAGAATTGTTACAATTTTAGATAGAACTGCTCAAGATGTCTCACTGACAAGATGATACTGTGTAGTAAAATCCTAAAGGAGAGAGAACACCTAAACGGTAGAAGTCACAAACACAAAGGCCGTCTGATAGGACATTCTGGCATGTTGTAGTAACACTAAAGCAATCTAGTGTTACTAGAGCATGGTTAGCAAGGGTGAAAGAACTAGATGAGACCAGTGACAGGAGACCTGATGGTAACAGGGTCTCAAACATTTTGGCTACTGTATTGGGAAGAGATGGCAGTGAGGAGCCAAGAAAAGAAGGAAATCAGCTATGGGGCTGGCAATAATCCTAGCACAAGATGGTGGCCTGTTTACAGGTTTACAGCTATAGAAGAAGAAATGATCCAATTCTGTATGCATTTTGATGGTAGAGGCAAAAAGATTTGCCAACAGATGGCAAGTACAATGTGAGTAAGGGAAGACTAAGGTTTATGACATGAGGAGCTCGATGGATGAAACTGCCACTGGAGTTGCCATTAACTGATACGGGGAAGGCTATCAGAGAACTGTTATTTTGAAGGGCTGGGAATTAAGAACTTAGTTTCCTAAGTCTGAGGTACCTATAAAGGTATGCAAGTAGACCAAGCAGTTAAATATGCCAAGACTAAAAATTAAAAGAGGATAGCTTGGGGAACTAATGTATAGATAGCTTATAACACTATCAGTCTAAGTGAGATAACCAAGGAAACGAAGGAGTATAAATATAATGAAAAGATCCAATGATTAAGTCAGTCCTCGTGAACTACAAGCATTAAAGATGAGAAGACAAAAAGCTCAGTAAAGTATCCTGGAAGTGGAATTAGAAGGGGATGATAAAATGGGGTCGAGTGGTCTAGATGAGAAATCAAACAGAAAATGATGCACTTGAGAACATGGAAGCCACTGAGCTTAGCAAGCAGTTTCACTGGAGTGGTAAAGAGCAGAGCAGATTCAAAATTTATGTTATTTTGTTGGAGAGATGGATCACTCATTTACTCTCCTCCTTTCTACCAATGTTATTCCCTGATCCCATCTCAACCTAGAGTACAACTATAAAAAATGACTGTGTCAATTTGGACTAAGCCCACTTTTGCTTTTCCTGTACTAGTATGAACTATTCTTAATCAGGAGAGAATAAGAAGTTCACTATATAAAATACTTGTGTTTGGGGAATCAAGATAGTACAGGAAATATAATACAGAAGACCAACTGGTTTAGATTCAAACATTATTTGGAAGAAGGCTTTTAAGTCGAATTAAAAATAAGGGCCTTAGGATCACTTCTCTAGCATTTAAACTAAGAATGCACAATGTCTTTTCTACTTTTAGACTGAATGCACAAGTATCAACAGTCATGCCTTTAAGCTATTTAGTTTCAAGGACTTCTGAAAGACAACTGTATCTTGATACCACATCCTGGACCTGAACAAATCAGTCAATCCACATGTATACATGCCAAGATTTTCACTTCTGATTATCCTGTGATTAGGTTTTATTTCCGTTTTCTAAGTCACAAAAAACTCATAATCAGAGATACTGCAGATGCCAAATTCAATAGACTCCAATCCTGAACAGGCTAGAATTCTATATAAGCCGCCGGTACTTAAAGCCATTCACCTTTGATGTCCAAAGACTATGGAAAAAAAGAATCATTTAACTGTTGCTGTCTATCACTCCACTTGCTTCAGTGATCAAAAGAGGCATGGAAAACCTTCAAGGAGCCCTATGTTCTTACACTAGGCAAATGCCTCTTTGAAGCAGCACAGGAGAGATCAGTGTGCCAGACACCAATGAGATGAAATAAAGAGCACTTTCATTGCCAAAGCAAGTATTCAGGCAGCAATTTTGGCATCAGTTTCCACATCTTCTAGATAAAGCCTTATTCACCTGCCTTTAGGGACACCTGGATTGCTTTCACACTCTTTATTAGTGACCATATCATAGTTCTTCACTCAACAAGTACTTGATGAACAGTGACTGAAGGAGGTACCAAGGGGTTTACAACAAAGTAGAAGTCATCTATTTATTTAAGTTACCAGGATACAGAACTCTAAGCACCACATGATTGGTACTAATTACCAAAAGAGTTACACCTTCAGCTTTTATCAGCAAACAGAAGTCACCAACTTAGAAAATAGAAGACACACCCTCTGCAATCTAGCTTCTGCCTCTACCACACCTAATAAAAGCAGTTAAGAAATCCTCTTACTATGAAATTCCAAATGACTAGTGTGCCGTGTATGAATGTGATAATCATTCTGATCACCTCAAAATGCCTCCCTCTACCCTTGGCTTCCATAAATCTTACTCCACTGATTCTCCACTTCTGACTTCTACTTGCTTAACACCTGCCTCCCGTTCCAATATAGCTGACTGCCAACCTCATTTACTCCCATAAATACTCCTATAATCCACTACACAAAGTCCATGTATCTCCAGTAGTCCACAGCTCAGAGGCCAAGATCCACATACTACTCAACTGCCTAGTAGACTGTTACAAAAATCTTCTGGGGAAGTGGGAGGGCGGACTGAACATACCTAACATGGTCACCTCAAAGTCACTTTCCATTTCTCTCAAACCCATTCTTGAGTTTTACCAACTACAGTATCACAATCTCATTCCACACCAATAAACCCCAACTAAAAACCTCAACTCTACTTTTTGCTAACATAGCTTGTCTACTTTACTTCAAAATAATCTCCCCAAAATTCTAATTTTACTAGATTTGAAAGTACCATCTCACTAGCACTATCCACTGTAGTTTCTCCACAAGCTTGAAAAATAACATCAGCCAAGATGGAATCCAGCACCCCTTGGCACACTACACTAATACACTAATTACACTAATTACATGTGACAGCCTGTCTTGTTTGGTGTCTTTCTCCCTTTCTAGTTTAAAAATTCTTCAAGAGCAAAGACTATTTCACACTTAACTTCCTTTGACCCCCATAGCTAGTGCTTCACATGTAACTTTTCTCTTAAGCATAAGCTACATGAAAACCTTTGATATCTGAATACTAAAGAGAAGTCTTATTACTGTTAGTTTTTTTTTCCACCAATGCTAGAAATCAAATTGTAATGTCTCCATATACTATTAATGTCCCCCATTCCACTGGTTAATATTAATTTTAACTCAAGTTTCAAAATGTTTCAGGACCTGTTTTCTAACTTTACCTTCTTCAATGTGCTATGTATATGCTTTGCAGCAGTTTCAGAGGAATGACAATGGACAAAATGGAAAACTTGGTTAAAAAAAAAAAAGACATCTCAGTTTACCATCTACTCAGCTTACTTCTCTGTTGAAACAAAGTACTGTATTTAGATACCATACAGGAAGGTATCTCTTTTTCAGAGCCTTTTTTCTCATTAGAAACTGTGAATCCAAATTCACTTGAAACAGAATTGGGCCATTGTCTGATGCTTGGAAATCACTTCAATATTAGCTTATGGTCTTCCCTAGATGAAAAAAATCCATTAATTTAGACAATGCAGAAAGGATGTCCCGTTATCAGAAAGATGCAGTTAATTCTTTAATTAAAAAAAATGTAAACTTGACTCCTTCATACTTTTGAGGATTTAATGACAAATTGAGACATGTATAAATTCAATGTTCACGGGTTATCTCCAACTAAATATTACTTCCTCTTTCCCTGGCCAAAGTCTTCTAATAAACTTACCTTCCAACATGGTCTTGATAGTCACAGACTGTTTGGCAATTTCAACATCAACTTCAAATATCTCTCCATCAGAACTCTGCAACTTAATTGAAGGCATCTAAAAAAAAGTATTATATTGAATTTGAAATTTAAGAGAGATTCGTTTTATACATTTCATCAACTAGTCTGTTTTTAGAAATTATGTATAAAATCTTAATGCCATGTAGTTATCTATATAACCCTGTAAAACACTGCAAGTGTTATTCACAGGCCAGCACAGAAGGGTTGCTATCAATTTTTTCAAAGTATAGCTCTTAGGAACCCAAGTTTTTAAGGTTTGCCCTACTGAACTTACTACTGATACAAATTTAAGAGTTACATTCTACATTTTTTTTACATTCTACATTTTTAATGCAAAATATATTTAAAATAAACTTATTTAGTCTGTGCCTGCATTTTTTTTAATTTATTTATTTTAAAGAGAGCAGGAGAGGAACAACGTATGCATGCACATACCCACATGAGGGAGGGACAGAGGGAGCAAGAATCTTAAGCAGACTCTGTGCGAGCATGGAACCCCACATGGGGCTCAATCCCATCACCCTGAGATCATGACTGGAGCCAAAACCAAGACCTGGAGGCTTAACCGACTGCATCACCCAAGGACCCCTTTGCCTGTCTTTCTGATGTCACTAAATACGGACTATTCTCATCTGAATAGTTAGCTGCCACAATCAACCTGCAAACCAGAGGGTGGTCAGTCCAAAATAAACAAAGCTACCAAATAAAATACAAACTTTCCAATAGTGAGACTTACCATTGAAAAATGAGTTGTGATCCAAAGAGGGTATGAAATTCTTGTTTTATGTTTGCATCAATGTAAAATATACAAGATAATAATATCTTTAAGAATAAATCTAATCTGCTAAGCCAAATAAGGTACTTAAATTTAACAGGCCTTTTTATCTTTCATTACTGACTGTCCAGGTGCCCAAGTTTTTCTGCTAAAATCCTCATTGAAATTACCTGTTACTTGCTTCAAAAATGTGTTTATTAACTCAGATTAATTGTGAATCATTGGGAAAAAAATACCTCTTAGATAAAAATCAGCTAAGCAATTAACTACAAAGGACTTAAATTCTAGCAAAAACTAAAACAAAACAAAACAAAAACCAATTCTTTACAATTTAAGGTTCTAAGCAATCAATCTATTTTCAGATTCTTGAGGGAAGAAGGAAGGGCAGCAATACCTGATAATTACTTCATGATCCCTTCAAATATAAAATAGATTTTAAAAGGACCGTGCTTCTCAGGTATTCATAATACTGCAATGTCACTATTAAGACTGTAGAATTTGGCATTTAAAACATTCCCTGCACCTATTTTAGGATCAAAGCCTCCATTAAATTAGTTAAAATATCCATTTGGCTTTTCTTAGACAATTATTTCCATCTCCCAAATAAGCTGTTAGAGAAAGGAAGCAAAAAGGTAAAACTATGTTTTAAAATCAGCCACTGATATATGCTGCTCTCACTCATCCATGGTTGAAGCGAATCAGATTTCACTTTTCAGTTCACAAATATGTCTGTTCCTCCATGTTGCTTAGTGCTTGCCAATAATGCAGTTGTCCTATTCAACAGAGAAGGGCCCAGAGCATAGGACCTTCCCTGTGACAAGGCAATAACAAAAGGTACCCCCCAAAGAAATATTTTAACGTGAACCCAATTTTTAATTACAAAACATTCTATACTCTTTTTATATTCCATAGTACTGGAATGAACACTAAAGAAAGACAAGTCTGGCAATACAGTCGATAAAATTTTAAGCACGATGACCATTTCATATTTCTTTCAAATAACTCTTGGTAAATAACCAGATCTGCTTAGTCATAGTCAAATTCCTATATTAGGTTACTATTAAGGGAGCTGAGATCTTATTAAATAAGCAGGCAGCAATGGATTAATCTGTAATCGAATGTATTTTGTGATCCCCAACTTAACACACAAGAGAAATTTTTCTAATGTCACAGAGCTAGAATTCAACGCAAAACTGTATTGATAACGGACGAGATCTTGATTTGACATGCTTGTAAGACAACTCCTAAAGTTCCTTATCTGGAAAATTAATCATCCTCCGTGACTGGCATGAGGTAGATTCTATCAACAACGTAAAGAAAACACCTGTGTTTTCAGTGACCCGAATTCTGACACCTTTTGAAAGCTGAATGGACAAGTATGCACTGCTCTATGACACAGATACACTCTATTGTGAGGCTTTGATGAAAAATTCATGACCCCAAAACCCAAACCTGAGACCCTTGTCCAGGCCAACCTCCAATTTCTGTAAAACTTAAGTGTCTGGCTTTGAAAGAATTGGGCCGTCTAAAAGTCACACCACTATGGTGAGAACATCTGCTATTTCAACAGTTGTTTCACCAACTCCAAACTACGGCAAAATAATGGAGAAAAATACTCTGAAGGAGCAGGCAGCCTGCTGGGCAAAAGTGCAGCCCAAGCACAGTTAACAGCACCGGTGACTAGTAACGCCAGATAAAAGGAAGAGAAAGGATGGGAGCGGAAAATCCAGCGCTCCCAGACTCCCACCGCCACGCTCCTTCCAGACACCAAAACAACAAACACGCGCCCGCGCCCACGCCCACGCCACCCTAGGGGCCTCCACTGAAAGCCCCGCCGCCCTGGGTCCCGGAGGCCGACAGGCTGACGGCCAAAGGAGGCTCCGGGCCGCCGCCTGGGCCTTGCAGCCGAGCTCCGCGCGGGCGGACACTCGCCCCGTGCGAAGAGGGACCAATCCCGGGCCCGTCTCGCACCTTCTCCCGCTCGCCCGCCAGCCCCTAGGCCCACGAGGCGCTGTGAGGACGCGCGGCCAGGAGAGGGGCTTGCCGCCACCTCCCGAGAACAGGGTGGGCGACGGGTTCCACTGGGCCTTAGGCCAGGCCCAGTGCTTCCCGCCTCCGGCAGGCCCAAGCCTCAGCCGTGCGGCCTCCCAGCTCGTCAATCTACGGCGCCCCCCGCCCTTCCCCCTCGGTCGGCTGCCACTCACGGTGCTCGGTCTCAGGCCGACTGCCGGTCGGAGGCTGACAAAAACACAGCGGCCTCCGGAACGCGGGGAGAAACGCGGAGAACAAGGCCACTACAGCGGCGCGGCGCGGCGTCGGCCTTTATAAGAGCGGGCGCAGGCGCCGAGGACCCCGGCGCCCGTGGCGTCACAGAGCCGGTGGGGCTGGCCGCCGAGATCGCCTGACGCAGGCAGAGGACGGCGGGGCGGGCAGGCGGCGGGCGCGACGGCGCGGGGGCGGGGCTTCGTTCTCACACGGCGCCCCGCACCCCCGCCCCACCCCCACCGCACCCCTGCAAGCGCGGCTTGCTGTCCTGAAAGCAGGAACGCCGGGCTGACTGGGGCACTCTGGAGCCTGCAAGGGTCCTTCAGGCAGGGGCTGGCCTAAGCCGAATTAAAGACCCCAGTCCTGAAAAGCCTAGAAACCGCGAGTGGGTGTGTGGCGCGGAGGGGTTGGTGTTGAGGAGGGTGACTCCCCTTTCGTGATGGGGAGAGGGAACCTGGAGGAAGAATGGCAGATGGACGATGGCAGTCACCGCTCTGGGATTCCTCTTAGGGTCTCAGTGACATCCCCCGGGCCCGGCATGCGTTAGCTACTTACTCTCCACAATGACCCATGAGGGGCAGTGTGTTGCCCATTCCCAGCCTTTTTTTTTTTTTTTTTTAAAGATTTTACTTATTTATTTGACAGAGAGAGAGAGAGCAGAAGTAGGCAGAGGCAAGCCAGCAGGCTCCCCGCTGAGCAGAGAGCCCCATGAGGGGGATGGGGGGTGGGGGCTCTATCCCCGGACTCCGGGATCATGACCAGAGCCGAAAGCAGAGGCTTTAACCCACTGAGCCACCCAGGCGCCCCCCTTTCCCAGCTTTATGCCTTAGAACAGATCCAGAACAGCACGGTGTAGTGCTCTTCAGCCTTGTTGCCTACAGTTGTTTTCTAGAGAGGCCTCCTGGCCACAAGAACCATTGCTGCAGCGAAACCCCAAGTCTGGAAAGGAGGCTCCCTAGCGGCGAAAATCCATTCACTCAGCAGTCAGGTACTGAGCGAAAACGTGTGTGTGAGGCAGTCCTGCATGATTCTGGTGGGGGGGGGGGGGGAACCAGGCAGCCAGGGTGCAGCGTGCACAGAACTCTTGTATGGGATACTCCCTGAAGTCCCCTGGGTCCATAGGATGAAGCCAACGCTATAGGAAAGGGGTTAGAGTTCGTGGCAAAATACTGCCCCCCTCCCCCCCACCCCGCCTCATGCCATCCAGTCAGGGCTTCTGTGGGACTCCATCCCATTGCTGCTGGGTGAACATTGCCACCCCTCCCTAGGAGACTGAGGCGCCTGTCTCACCTAACCACCAGGCATGTGATGGGATTCCTGACGCCAGGGAGACAAAAGACACTTCCACACAGGGCCTCCTAAAGAAATCAGAGGCCTACAGCTCTTCTGGGATGGGACTGGGCAGGGAGGCCAAGCAGCTTCTTGGGTTACCAGGTCTTTGTCTACGTGCTGTGCTATCCAGTGTCTGCCAGGTGCCACTGCTGATGGCAGGGAGATGAAAGGACCTAAAGCTCTCGTACTTTTTTTCCACAACACAGCCCTGCCCTCTGCAGCTCAGGATTCAGGTCCCCTAGGCAAGGCCCACTGTGGCCCCTTTGCTCCGGCGCCTGTGGCATTCAAGGTGGCACCTTGCAAAGTCTTGTTAAACATCCTGAGCAGGAAGGACTGAGCAATGCCAGGTCACACACCTAGCCTGAGGACCCAGCATGAAGTAGGTGTATTTTTCCAACTATGTCTGGGGACCCCCAATATTAGAATCACCAAGAGATGCTTCTTTTTAAAATGCAGATTTCATTTATTCATATATGCTCTTATATTCATAGATTATCTCAGGAAAGACACATAAGATATTGTTTGCCTCATGGGGAAGGGAACTAGGTGACTGGGGTACAGGGGTTGGGGGTGATTTGTTCACTTTATATCCCTTTCTACCTTTTGGATTTCAATCCGTATGAATATATTACATATTCAAAGAATGTTTTACTTTGGGACATCTGGGTGGCTCAGTTGGTTAAGTGTCTGCCTTCAGCTCAGATCATGATCCCAGGGTCCTTGCATCAAGCCCTGCATCGGGCTCCCTGCTCCATAGGGAGCCTGCTTGTGCTCTCTATCTCTGTTAAATATATCTTCTGGGAAAAAAAAGTTTCAAAAAATAAATTTGCATCAAGTCAAGAAAAATGCAGACTCCTGGGTCCGCACTTGAGCTAATGAATCTGATTCCCTGGTGGCAGGTTTTTCTGCCTTTTAAACAAATTCTCCAAGTGATTCTTAAGCCCAGGGTACGTTGAGAAACCTGTGTAAGTAGGTAGGGTCTCAGTGATGAATTATGGCTAAGAAAGGGCCACCAGTGTCTGTCAAAGGTGACTCATTTAGCCCTACACTTTATGAATCAACCCTCTCCATCCTTCATACTCTCAGGACGGACAAGGCTGTTACAGGACTGTCGGGTGCAGGCTGGTGACCGCTTATCCCTCATTTATTCATAATCACCAGCCCAGATCAGGAAGGACCAGCCCACCACAAGGTCCTCTAGATGAGTAAGAGTGCAAGGAAAGGGGGGGTTCTTCTGGCTTCAAAGCTGGCCCCACGAAGGTCGAGGTCTTGTCCTAACTTCGGTCACTCCACACACCATGTGCTCAAAGCTCTTTACTCTACAGAGGGAGGAAATAAAATCAAAGAGAAAGGACATTCCCACTGTCACACAGCCACTGTGGAACAAGCTCCAGCCCCATTATGCTGCTGGACAACAGCACACATACTGAATTTTAGCTACAGTCCTCAAATGCCAGGAATATTTTCTGATTTACTACTGTTTCCAGCATACTACTTGCAGGGAAGCTAAAGGGCTCACATTCAAGTTCAGGTGGGAAAATCTGCTTTTTATGGTGAATTCATTTCCAGAGATTATCTCCCTTTATAAATTGAGTTTCATTGCTGTCAGTTGTTCACAGGAGAATTCTTATAAGGACCAGCTCTCTCACTGCATCTGAAATGGGACTTTGCTACCCAGAATTCATTTCGCACTCCCTTTGTCATGCACCTACCCATGGGACAGACTGAACTCTGGAGGTGTGTTCCAGCCCATAGGACTGCATATAAGCTAAGAAGTAATCCAGTCCCCATGAGATCTCTGGCTTTCCTTCTTCCTTTTTCCAAAATCTAAGCCTTCCATCTAAAAATTAGACTACCTTAATACTCCAGAAAAGAGAGGGTTGAATGCAAAGAAAAAGGTCAAATTCTTGGATCTTGATTTGCAAAATGAACTCTTAGAATAGATGGACTTTTTAGAGCAAGAAGATTTTTTGGACCACTGAAATCCCAGGAGGCTGAAGGACTCAAATCTTAAATTGTATACCAGCAACAGCAGAGTTAGGACAAAGAAGGTATGATGATACCAGAACCAATTTTTCAAAAGGATAGGGGTGGGAAAAAACTGCAGCAAAGAGAGCATTGCAGTTAACTCTTGGTGGGGGGGGGGCAGTCTCTGAGAAAGGCCTCTCTCCCATCCCCTCTCCCCATCCTCTCTGTGCAGGGATAGGGAGAGCTTAGGAACCCCAGAAAGGTTTGTAGGCTCTGAGAGTAGAGAGAATCTATGCCTTAGTCTGTGAGAAAAGTCTAAAGTCTTCCATTATGAGAAAATACGGGATCAGTTAAATAGAAGAGGCAGCTGGGTGTGCCTAGGCAGGTGGCCTGAAAGTGTCTCAGGTTCATACCTAATACGTAGGGATCTCAGAGTCCCTCTAAATGCGTCCTAAAGCCCTAAAGCATCATGGCAGTTGCTCAAAGAGGGGATAGATGGCAAAGAAGGGGCTAGTGCAATGTAATCAAGGGAACTTGGTCGACCTAGAGGAACCTACATCATCCAAGCCAGAAGCCACACACAAATGCAGCCGTCTGTGGGCACAGCAGAAACCAAGGATGACAGCTCACAAGGGGCCAGGATGAGGTGTGCCTGCATCCCGGGGGGCAGTACAGGAGGATGGATGATGACTGAAGATGGGACAACTTCCAACTCTCATCTCCTACTCCATGCCATGACCACATTAGCTCTGCAGGATGGAGCTCTGACTAGAGAGAAGAGGGACAAGAACCCTCGATGT
This sequence comes from Martes martes, assembly GCF_963455335.1. Taxonomy (NCBI): domain Eukaryota; kingdom Metazoa; phylum Chordata; class Mammalia; order Carnivora; family Mustelidae; genus Martes; species Martes martes. The sequence goes on along the minus strand of NC_137892.1, from coordinate 94,157,399 downwards.
GACTGAGTGTACCCCTGCAGTGCCTGATCATACACTCACTTGACTGACTGTGCCAGGAAGTAAGCACATTGCATTTCTGCCATCCAATAGAACGGATGGACAAAAAAGTAAAAAAATAAAAGACCTATCATTTTGGCATACCCATGTTTTCTGACTTTAAAATTACATATGGGGGCGCCTGGGTGGCTCAGTCATTAAGCAACTGCCTTCGGCTCAGGTCATGATCCCAGGGTCCTGGGATTGACCCCTGCATTGGGCTCCTTGCTCAGTGGGGAGCCTGCTTCTCCCTCTCACTCCCCCTGCTTGTTTTCCCTCTCTCACTGTCTCTCACTCTGTCAAATAAAATTTTTTTTAAAACCTATAAAATAATGTGTGATCACAGGTGCACAAGTATCCTGCAGACCCGGTGCTTCCCGCTTGCTGCCCACATCTTGTGTCATCGGGAAGGGCAAGTGGTTTCCTCTTTGTAGCCTCAGACTTTTTATCTGTAGGATGGGGCTTATTGCAGTACCTGCTTCACGGGATTTTTGTGCATATTAATTATTTGAGTCACAAGGAGATCCGAACTTAATAGCTTGGCCACACCAAGTACTTGGTAAGGATGCGGAACAATTGCAAGTCTCCCAGGTAGCTGGTGGGAGTGTGGGCTGGTAGACCAGAAGACTGCCAGTGTCTACGAAAACTAAACCATACATATACCCAGTGGCTCAGTCATTTTAATTACAAACACCCAACAGGACACATTCTAACGTGCACCAAAAAATATGTTTAAGGGATGCCTGGGTGGTTCAGTTGGTTAAGTGGCTGCCTTCAGGTCCAGTCATGATTCCAGTGTCCTGGTATCGAGTGCCACATTGGGTTCCTTGCTTGACAGGGAGCCTGCTTCTCCTTCTGCCTCTGCCTGCCACTCTGCCTGCCTGTGCACGCTCTCTCTCTCTGACTCTTTCTCTCTGACAAATAAATAAAATCTTTAAAGAATGTATGTTTAAGAATGTTCACAGCAACTTTAATAGAAAAAGCCAGGAATAACAAATCCATCAACTGTAAATTAAAAAACACCCTCGTTCATTCACCCAGTGGAAGGGTAAACAGCAAGAAAAAAGAAACTCCTGGCCCCAACAACAGCATGGATGAATCTCATAGACGTAATGTTGAACAAAAGAAGCTTGATGCAGGAGTACTTACCGTCTGAGTGCACGGAAATGAAGATTGAAAACAGGCAAAAACTAATGTAGAGAAAATAGCATAGTAGTTACCTGCCACAGAGGAGGGAAGCTTCTGGGATGCTAGAAATTCTCTGATCTTGATCCAGGTGATAGTCCCATGAGTGTGTCCATATACAAAAATTCACTGAGCAATACTCATATTTGTGCACTGCATACAGTAATATATCAAGTTTTTATCAGTAGGGAGGCATACAATGTGACAATGTTGCATGCTCAGCATGGTGCCAGTGTCAATTTCTCAAGGAATTAAGAAGTTTTTGAGCTGCTGTAGCCTCTCCTTTCACATGGTTGTCCAACCCTTCACAGCCAAGGCTGGAGGAGCAATGCAAGATGTTGGGAAGGAAGGTGGGAGATTGTTGCAAGGTTTCTCTGCACAGAGTGGACTCACCTGCCCAGGGCCCAAGAGTCCAACTGAGGCCTTGGACAAAGCTGCAGAGAGCGCCCCCTCCTCAGCTTCCTTGCTTCTACCTCAGCCAGCCAGTGCAGGGCCCTCCTCTGGTAGGCTATGGACCCATCCTCGGGAAGCTGCTATGGAAGCTCTAGGCAGAAGTGGCATCCACACCTAAATGGAAGAGGAGGAAACCTCCTGACCCATATCTGTGCCCAACACCATCAGAGACCTGTGGGTTCCAGGCTGCACTGAAGGGTTAACAAACCAGAGTGGGCTTGCCCGTGAAACTGAGACGGCTGATGTATGTAACCTGTCCCAGGCCACACAGCAGGAGAGTGGGGAGGTGGGATTGAACCACGGATGAGTCAAAGCTTCCCAGAAGAGCATGCGATACCTCTGTTCCAGCTCCCCCTGGGAGGGAAAGTCCATGGGGTTACGTGGGTACCAAGATGGCTTCACAGAGCCCAGCAAAGGCAAGGACAGGGAGGGGGTCGCCCTATGATCTGGTCCTGCCAGTCCCCAAGCACTGATTGCCTCTGGCCAGCAGATGGTGCCAGAGGGCCAGGAGTCATGCAAAACAGTCCCCTCACTGAGATGCCTCCAGAAACTGCCCTTTCTACTCTCCAGGACAGAGTCCTGTCCAGAACCCTGGTGTGACCATCAGAAGCTGAATGCCAGTACAGCTTGACTACACACCCACAGTGTGACCCTGGAATTAGCTTCCAGCCCTGTAGGCCACAGCATCCCTCTGTGAAATCAAGGTCAGATGCACAAGTCCTGTCAACAGGGGCCAGGTATGCTCAGTCAAATGCAGGGGGGTGTAGGCCACCGAGGGCTGTTTTGTAGAGGAGAGCATCATGACAGGCATGTCCTACCATCTTCCACTATATCCTCCCTAGTGGAACCAGAGGACAGCAGCCCCAGTGTGGCATCTGAAGCCCAGCACACGGGCAAAAACCACAAGAGAAGGCAATCTGTCTGAGAGGTCCACAGCCCAGCCTGCCAGCTGGCTACCCATGGAGCTCCAGGCCCGACCCTGAGATGCTGAACATTCCAGGAGCCAGACTTGGGGAGATACCAATGAGGGGGAGGCAAGTATAACTTGCTTTTCATATTTTATATTTTTATTTTTTGAAAGAGAGAGGAGGGGCAGAGGGAGAGAGAGAATTTTAAACAGGTTCCACATGTAGGGCAGAGCCCAGTGTGGGGCTCAATCTCACAGCCCTGAGATCGTGACCTGGCCTAAAATCAAGAGTCAGATGCTGAACTGAGCCACCCAGGCACCCCAGCAAGTATGACTTTAATATCTCTTACAAACCAAGGGCTAGTTTGTGAATTTTGAAAGCCTAGTTAGGAAGGCCTGATTGCCCAGAGGCCACTGAATGGCAAGGACGTCCTCTGGAGAATCTCTTGAGTACAGGCCCAACCCATGACCAGAAAGCTGCCAGTGTGCTCTGTGTCAATCAACCCGTCAATGAATGTTTACCTAGTAAGAGAAAGTGGTAAACAAGACAGAAAAAGGACTTTGGTGTTGGGGGGTCTGTCTTCTAGTGGGTAAGATACGATAAGCACACACAAATAAGAGAATGTTAAATAGATTAAGTATTGTGAGGAAAATAAATGCTGATATAGAAAGTGGGGGAAGGCAGGGGCAGCACTACGTGTAAGCAGAAACCTGCCGAAGAAGCCACCAGCCATGGAAAGAAGTGGGACAGCTATTCAAGGAGATCAAGTGCAAAGGCTCCGAGTTAAGAATGACCTTGGTATGTTCCAGGAACATCAAGGCCAGCATCATCAGAGCTTAATGCGCGGAGAGTGAAATGCAATGAAGGCCAGGACCAAAGCATGAGACTTGTCAGGGAAGGCACAGGAAAGTTGGATTTTATTGTTTGTATTTAGCAGCCTCAGAGGACGAAGGGTAAGCAGCAAGCAGCCCGATCTGATCGACGGTTTAGAAAGATCGTTCTGTGACTGTGTGGAGCATGTAGTTGGTAGGAAGAAGGGAAGTAGTAAGATCTTTCAAGAGGCTCAACCCAGGGCCAGGCCAGTGGAGTTGGAGAAAGATCTATGTGGAGGTGTATAGCTAATGGATTACAAGTGGAGGATAACTGCATAAATGGTGGTACTATTTACAGAGACAGGAAACACCAGGAGTTTGGGTGGGAGATCAGGACTTCAGCGTGAGCTGCATATTAGACATTTGAGTCATGTCAAGGAGATAGTCGGAGTTATAACTCTGGAGCTCAAGGGAGAACATGGGCTAGAAATAGACTTTTGGGACCCTTCAGCCTATAGATGGGATGAGACGAAATCATCTAGGTAGAAGAGAGACAGAAACCTAAGCACTGGGTGACACTAACATTTACCAAAAGACTTGGGAAGTAGCAGCCAAAAAGACAGGAGGAAAACAAGCCCATCGAGTGTCATTGTAGACAAGGAAAGAAATAATTTCCAGGAAGTTGTTTTGGTCAATTGCCTCCAATGCCAAAAACAGATTTTTTTTTTTTTTTTTAAAGAGTAGCCTTTACGCCCACCATGGGGTTGAACTGCTGACATTGACAGCAAGAGCCCCATGAGTGGGGCACCTGGGTGGTTAAGCATCCAGCTCCTGGTTGCGGCTCAGGTCATGACCACAGGGCTGTGAGATGGAGCCCAGCGTCAGGCTCCGTGCTCAGCATGGAACCTGTTTAGGATACTCTCTCTCTCTCTCTCTCTGCCCCAACCTCCCACCCCACTCTCTGTCTCTCTCTCTGCCCCAACCTCCCACCCCACTCCCTGTTTCACTCTCTGAAATAAAAAATCTTTTAAAAAAAGAGAAAAAAGAGCCACATACTCTACCAACTGAGCCAGCCAGGTGCCCTTAAAAACTGGAACTTTTGAAAAGATTTTATTTATTTATTCCAGAGAGAGAGAACGATTGGTGGCAAGAGGGGGACAGGCAGAGGAAGAGGGAGAAGCAGACTCCCTGATGAGCCAAGGAGCCTGACTGGGGCTCTACCCCAGACCCCAGGATCATGACCTGAGCTGATGGCAGACGTTTAACCAACTAAGCCACCCAGATGTCCCCAAACTAGAATTTAATATGGTCAGAAAAATGTCTACTCCGCTTGGCAATGTAATAATAACCTTGATAAAGGCACCTATTTAAGTGGAGCAATGGGCCGAGAAGACAATGCAAGAGAACAGGTAACAGTTCTTCCAAGTTTTGCCAAGAAGAGAGGCATAGCGAAGGCACAGATGCTTACAGGGGCTATGAGGTCAACAGAGTTTGTTTTCTGGATTGAAGATACTGGTGCCCTGCTTGTATGCTGTTGGGAATAAGCCAATTGAGGTCAACATTACAGACTGAGCTGCAGAAAGGTTGGTGGAGGTGGTGGCAGGAAGAAGAAAGTATAAATTGGCAAGGTCATCAGAGTTCTGGAGTTCGGGAGAGGAGGTGCTGGCAATCTGAGAAGAGACTATGTGAATCAGTCCTCCTGAAGCCTGAGAAGGAATCTCTGGAAGCAGAGGGGATTGTCTGGCAGTAACTACGGTCACTTAGGCATTTGGATAAATGAGTCCCTGTCGGTACAGTTGCGTCCATTTCTCTGGCCAGGTCCTGCTGCTCAGGTGCAGGCGTCAGACTCTGGACAGAAAATCCCAGCCCGGGCTACAGAAAGTTCCCATCCCGCAGCTTCCTACTGCCCCAAACCTCCTCCCCTCAGCAGGTAAAAGCAGAAATCTCTGGAGATGTCATCCTGAGGGTCGGTGTTGCTCTACAAACTACACTCTAGTTTTCTCTTTTAGAAGAAGGCTGACCTTGTGATAAATAGTGTCTAATACACTGGTGGAAAGGGGTAGCTCCTTTTCATCCTTTGGGTCTCAGCTCAATGTCACTTCCTCGGAAAACACCAGCCTCCTTACCAGCCCAATCGGTGTGTTGTTAAATTTAAATAAAATTTATATAAACTGAAACATTTAAAAGCTACTACATCAATATGTATTATGCCATCAGGGTGTGGTAAAAGGGTACCTCCTACAAGAGACTCTTTCATCACAGGAAACAAGCTGGGGATGGGTACAGGGGAAGGGGTGGAGGGAGGGGGTAACTGGGTGATGGGCATTAAGGAGGGCACACGATGGAGTGAGCACTGGGTGTTCTCTAAAACTGTTGAATCAGTGACCTCTACCTCAGACACCAATAATACATTATATGTTAATTAACAGAATCTAAATTTTGAAAAATTTAAAAACAGGGTACATCTTTTTACCTCCTTGCCTCGTACCCTGCTTTATTTCTCGTCATAGCACATTGTTCCTATCTGACTTTGGTATTTATCTCCCAGGAACGTAACCTCCACAAGGGCAGACACTTGGCATTGGACATGACTGTATTTATACCCAGTGCCTACTAACACCTGGCATGTAACTGCTACTCAGTAAGTAGTTAATTGGGCACCTTTAAATCTGTTTTCTCCTGTTTGCCCTTTTAAAGGTTGTGATATTTGAAAAGGCTCCTGGCTAACATGGAGAAGTGCTCATGAGGAAACCCAGGACCACACACTTGGGATCAGGGCCTCATTCTACGCTTCCTCCTCTTCCCTACACGCCATACCGTTCTGTGTTATGAAGACAGGACACAGCCCTCTGCTGCAATGAAAGTCAAAATGACTCCTAAGCCCTTTGAGACCGTCTAGACTCCAGGTACCTGTGACAGACCACCAGCCACTACCCACACTCTCCCCAACCATGCAGTTCAGCTGGTGCCTGGCAGTGGTTGACTTATCCATGGACATTACTCAGACACCAGGCAACACGTTTTCTTGGTGCACTGCTCTGCTCCCCCCGATGGAAGCAGCCCCTTACTACACTCTGGCTCAGACAACTAAGCCCTCTTGCTAGAATCACATACCCCACCCCCCACACTCTCGCTTTCCCCCTTTCTTCCTCTTCTTTTCGATTTATTCCTACCTCTCATCTCCCCCTTCAACAAGTATTTCTGTCCTTTGCTTCAAGACTTGGAAAGCCTTGAAATTCTCTCACAAACAAGAGCCATCAATATAGCACAAGGCTTGGAAGGTCGGGAGTCTGCAGGTCCCGGAGTCCTAAGGTTTTTAAATGCAAAGACTGGTTCCTGCTGACCCAAGACACCAGGCCACACAACGAATGGACTTAGGACTCAGGTGTGAGTCATTCATCCAGCTACCACCTCCCCCCTCTCCTGCCAGGAACTCAGAGGACAGCCAAAGCAGAGCCTGGATCCTGCAAAGCTGATCCCGCAAAGCTGGTGAGGGTGGGAAAGGCTTCCTGTGCCTGTAAGATGAAGGCACAGAACATAGCGGGGTGGCCACCTGTCCCAGTTTGAGGACGGAAAGCCTGCTTAAGTCCCAGACAAACCAAGACAAGTAGTCACCCTGTATTGGAACTGGGCCCAATTAAGACCACACTCACAAAGCCTGGCGAGTTACCTTAGTTTTGCCTCCCTGTTTAACATTAAACTACTGCAAGGACCCAGCATACTTTGCACCAACTCACTACTAGTTACTTGTAAAATAATGGTGGTCACACTACTCAAGATGTTAAAATTGAAAGAGATGTGCAAGCGCGTTTGCTACCGTGTTTTAAAAAGGTAACGAGTACCCACACACAAAGCTAACCTAAGTTGCCCCAAAGGAAGCAATTTAAATTACACGATTATGAGGCATGATGACCACTCTACAAATAGGTAGGCTTGTATGCTAGTATATATGCCTGTGGAGGTACCCGTAAACCTTTTTTTTTTTTTTTTTAAGATTTTATTTGACAGAGAGAGAGCATGAGCAGGGGGAGCAACAGGCAGAGAGAGAGGGGAGAAGCAGGCCCCCACTGAGCAGGGAGCCCGATGCGGGGCTCGATTCCAGAACCCTGGGGATCATGACCTGAGCTGAAGGCAGATACTTAACCCACTGAGCCACCCAGGCGCCCCTTCCTTTCCGTTTTTAATACATTTGCCAATCCAAGGCAAATGTGAAAATTCTTTTACTCTCAGGAATAGGCTGTAGTGTGAGGTGCCGAGTTGAAAATTATACTCTCAATAAGCCTCAGCAACTTCAAAATGTGGTTTATATAAATGTCCTTGAGACACACAAGTGAAGTCATTCCATTAGCTCCAGGAATGCAGTGACCAGGATACTTGACTTGGGCCAACCTCCACAGGGCCAGAGTGCAAACCTCCCTCGCCATGCTTCCCAAAGGGCCTGGCACACACTCAGCTTCTAGAAGCAGGGGTCAGACACAGAAAAAGTCATTTTCTCAGGAACCAAAAGCTGTGGAGGGTTTTGCCCACCGTTCAAAGGCTGCTAAATACTTATCTCACAGCAAAGGAAAAAGAGAACTCTAGTGTTTTCTCTATGGGATTCTGGGGCAGATGCCTGAATAACTCTACCTTCTCTACCGTTTTAAACTGTTGAGACGGTAAAATGATCCAAGTAAAATGCCTGGCACATGGGAAATGCTATATTAGACATGATTCATCATTAGCTATTTCTGCCATATCGGTCTGAATGTCCAATACCTACTTTTCTTCCAAGTCATTCTGGATTCAACTACTGTCTTTACGTTAAGTAATGGTCATTCCAGCACTCTGCTCATTCACAGATGCTGAGCATCGGAACCCTAAACTAGTTCAGAATGTCAGCCGTCACTATTAAGATTTTTACACTGAGATTATGTATTTCAGAAGCCACACATCACTTACCCTACATTCTTCTAACATACCTAATGATGTAGGCTCTCTGCCATTCAGGTTGATAGCAGAAATGTTTAAGTGCTTTTTTTTTTTAAATAAGATTTTATTTATTTGACACAGAGAGAGAGATCACAAGTAGGCAGAGCGACAGGCAGAGGGAGAGGGGGAAGCAGGTTCTCTGCTGAGCAGGGAGCCTGATGTGGGGCTCAATCCCAGGATCCTGGGACCATGACCCGAGCCAAAGGCAGCTGCTCAACTGGCTGAGCCACCCAGGTGCCCCTGTTCAAGTGCTTCTAAAAGGTGGCTTCAACAAATACTCTTGTGAAGATCGGTTAAGTCATCTAGCCACATTTCTGGCCCTATTTTTAAAATCTGGCTTCTGGGGCACCTGGCCAGTTCAGTCGGAACATTTGACTCATTCTCTTGGAGTTTGAGCCCTACATGGGGTATAAAGATTACTTAAATAAATAAACTTAAAAAATAAAATCCTGGCTTCTGATTTCTAGAATTAGGGTTATTATTCCTAGGATGCGATGTTAAGTTGGAAACACCAAAAGGCCTATAACACAATCAAGATTTTTTTTTTAAAGATTTTATTTATTTATTTGACAGAGATTACAAGTAGGCAGAAAGGCAGGCAAAGAGAGAGGGGGAAGCAGGCTCCCCGCCGAGCAGAGAGCCCGATACGGGACTCGATCCCAGGACCCTAAGATCATGACCTGAGCCGAAGGCAGCAGCCTAACCCACTGAGCCACCCAGGCGCCCCACAATCAAGATTTTTTTAAAGTAATCTCTACACTCAACCTTGGGCTCAAACTTACAACCCCAAGATCAAGTCACATGCTCTACCCACTAAACCAGCCAGGTGCTCCACCGAACATGGGGCTTAAACTCCTGCCCTGGAATCAGAAATTGAATGCGAACCAGCCAAGAGCCCCTCAAGATTGTTTTAAAGATATCCAGGGACACCTGGGGGGCTCAGTCAGTTAAGCATCGGTCTTCAGTTCAGGTCACGGTGCCAGGGTCCTGGGACCAAACCCCGTGTAAGGCTCCCTGCTGAGCTGGGGAGCCTCCTTCTCCCTCTGCCTGCCACTCCCCTGGCCTGTGCTCTTTCTCTCCCTCTGACACATCTTTTAAAAACAAACAAACAAAAAAACAAAAACAAAACCCAAAGCTAAGGGCAAAATATGCTGTAGCAGCACCAGGCAAAGAGGGTATAATCAGATCTCTTATCACCTTGACCTCTTCAAAGTCATGAGATCTTGATTCAAATGTGCCAGCCCTTTACAACCAACTCCAGTGTGGCTATGGGGAGGTAGTGGTGAGCTGGGGTTTGTCTATCTTTGTGGTCTACTTTTAGTCACAGATCACTGAAAGGATTAAAATAAAAACAGTAGTTTTGTGTGTAACAAAGAAGAGATTAATCATCCTTCTTTTGTATGATTCTGGGAAACAAATGTATGCTCAAAATCAGTTTATATAGCTTCTCCAACTCCTCTGGCCTGCTGCATTCAAAACACCTCCCAGACCCTTACTACTGCTGCCAAGGTACTTGAAAGGAAAGCTGGACCCAACACAGAAAAGGCTTTTTCTACACGTTTTACAGGTGTTAAATTTCACTGTACCCCATAACCTGGCTTTTCCCCTGAGACATATTTGGACACAGTTGACCTTGGGAGTCAGGAGGCCTCCTCCTTGACCAGGCTGACAAAAACCTACCTACCAGCCTTTGCCCCTGCCCTAGTACTATGCCATGCTGAAGCAGTTCTGGATCTACTGTATAAGCATAAAGCAAATTAGAGCACTGAGTCTCCTTACAGCTCCGAAGGTATGCTAAGCCTTGAGGTAGGGCACTCAGCGGTGTCTGGCATTCCCAATGGCTTTCATTGAACCTTTCACTTAGGACTTCATGACTCCAGAGCAAGCACTCTTTAACTCTCCTTTCTATCACAATTCTGTTCTTTGACTCCCACCAACGGGCCCTGGACCTGCTGGCAGCTACAGCTTACCGTTGCACTAGGAAATGTCCGCTAATCATCTTTGAAGAACACAACTGGTACTGTCCATAGAAGCCTAAATGGACTTTCCCAATGACAATACTCTGGGGATGGGTAAGGCTATCTCCAGAGGGACTGCCAAAGGGTCTAAGTAGCAAAATGAGCCGCATGTTGCATTATTAGTAGCCTTTCAGGGAAAGAAAACTCAACAGCCCATCAACTCATCCCAAACCTGTTGAGGATACAAACTACCTGAACAAGTAAACTTCAGCCATGAGATCTAGAGAACTGATGGGTACCAGAGGGGAGTCGGGTGGGGGGATTGGTAAAATTGGTGAAGGGGATTGATGAGTACACTTATTCTGAGGAGCACTGAGTAATGTACAGAACTGCTCAATCACTAAATTGTACACCTGAAACTAATACAACACTGTATGTTAACTATACTGCAATTAAAACAAAACCTTCAGCCATGAGAATTTGTGTTTTGCCTTAAAGAAAAAGAAGACATGGCCTCTTCCCCAGCATTTACTATCTCTTTTACCCTCTGGGAGAGAGATTCTGGTCCAGGTATGACAGGAATCACACATCTAGGGTTTTCTGCTCAATCCTCTTACTCTTCATTACCACTGATCTCTGCGAGTTCAACTTTTAAACAAATTTCTGTATTATAAATACTCATATTCCATATTTTCTTTCCCTTGAACTTATACACCAGCTGATAATAAACACTAACGTATTTATAGGACAGCACTAGGACTGCAACAGTGCCATTTCAGCAACACCCCATTTTTGTCTAGATGGCAGTATCTGTATAAATATACAGGATAAAAAGGAGAAATATAATATACTCATAGTCCTAAGATATAGCTTAAACAAAAATTGAAACAAGAATGGAGATCATCAGGAATGCCCAAAATAATACACCCATAACCTTCATAAAACAAACGTACAACTGTGAAGGGAAAAAACCCAAGTTAAACAGAAGAGTTTACAAAACCCAGAAATATGTCAAAGAATGTGAGAACAGATGAAGGCTTAAAAAACAAACAAAAAAAAAAGTTGCAGCTCTGGGAACAGAATCCACTACAAAGCAAACAAGTCCATCACTAAATTTTAAGGCCTATTTCTAGGAACACATTACAGCTTTTTGAAAACTAAGGGACTACATAGTATATAGGATAAAACTCCCTGTTGAAACAGAGTCACAGGGTATATTTTATTTACCAAAACCTACAACCACCACCAATCACCACAAAAGTCAGTTCTCCTAAATTTGTAGCTGGTATACTGAACAGTGAGTCTTAAATCTAAATGTAAATTAAAATTACTTGGGAAACTTAAAAATACCTATGCCTGGATATGCCTCCAATTTAAATCAGAATCTCTATGGGCATCAACGCTAAGAAACACTGAAATAACCAGCTTTATCCTACTAATCTAAAGCTAATCTTTCTGAAAAATATTAACTATGCTTGCATTTAAAACACTTAACTACTGCAACCAAGAAAAGAAGTCACCTACGTTTGCTAAGAATATTCCATCTAAGAAATGAGCACACCATTTACCATTTCATTTTACCCTTCAAAGTTCCTAAGCAACTTCTCCAAGTTATCAGTATGGAAATCCCAAAGCACTCATTTTCACTTGATGTCTGATTTTTTTTTTTAAAGAAAAGCTTTTTAAAAAGTAATTATAAAAATTATCTTTTAATCTGTTACTAATTGAGAAATCAGCAACAGCAATTATCTATTTTTAAAGGGAAATTACTATACTTACCAAAGCATTTTTTTTTAACTTACTTCATTATCAGGTAGGTTATTAACACTTTCTAGTTGAGAAGGCTAAAGCTCAGTCATTCCGTACAATTAGAAACTTGGTTCAAATTCTGGAAAACTGTTCTAAATCCAAGCCATTTTGGCCACAACCGTTTTCTGCTAACCACAAGAATTAGAGAATTTGTACACCTGAAGGATAGTACCACATGTTGATTAGAAGAAAGGCATTCTTTCAAATCAGTTCTGTTACCACAGGACCTGAAAACAGCTGCTTGGTATCTAGATAACTTGGACCCTGTGTTAAAACTACTCACACCGATGTATTATTTGTTCAAAAAGAAGGGCATAAAATGAGAAAGCAGAAACACAAATAGGTATTTCTTATGAAAGCATAAAATAAAATGGAATGGAGACATGTAGAAAAAGTGTTTTTTGCTTTGGACCATCAACTCCACAAGGCACCAAAAATACTGTCAGTTAGGTCCGAGGAGAGATAAAAAGAAAAAGACCTTTTTTTTTTTTTTTTTTTAAATGTAAGAGCTGTGTCAGTTATTTTCCTAAAGCATCTTAGATATGAAAAAACTTCCTTATCAGTTCCAAATTCAACACAATACAAAGCAAAGGAACTTTTATTACTACATTCTCACAAGTAATGATTAAGTGCCCTGAAGTTTACCCTGATAGCTGAAGATTACCAAATATTAGTTTCCACAGAAGAACTGTTTTAACTTTCTAATCCTATTCAAAGGAGAAAAGGGTGCGAGGAAACTCAGTAAGTGCTTAGCACTGCCACTTCATTTCAAATGCCATTTTTGTCCTTGGATGAATGCATATTACACCAAACCATGATCTAGCAATAGTTTTCTATTTGGTTTAACTAGTAGCACTTAAAGAGCTTAATACAGGACAATACTTTAACAGCTTTTTTATCTGAGACAAAGTTAACTCTAAGATAACATGACAAGCAATATACAAAATCTGTCCATCATTTTTTTGAGTCCATCTAACATACATAGCAATATGGTATTTATAACCAGAAACTGCACTGAGAAGTAGACACATTAGTTTTTCAAGCTCTACCTGAAAACATGATGTTTTATTAAAAGAAAAACCAAAACACTTAAATCTCAAGTTCTATGGTTTTACAGTCCAGTCTTACTGAAGTTGCAGATTTCCTTTCTTGCAGACAAGGTAATATGCAGGAAGAACCCCACGAAGAGCACGCTGGCTCTCTGACAAATTGTACTATCTGGATTACAAATAAGTCTTGAAAATCTTCTGAAGAATGTCAAGAAGTTGCCAGAGAGATTATATAGTGACCTTGATTTTATTTTTCTTTACCTAGAATTCTATAAATTCTAAAATTTATCAATTGATGTATCTTTTAAATAAACAGCACCAGTCTTGCCCATTGATACAATTAAAATTTGACTTTCTCAGTTCTTAGTTCACAAGTTTATTATGAAAAACACTGCAGTGCTCTTGTGCAGTAACATCGTCTTATAGGAGGGGGAAAAAACAGTTCAGTTCAAAACAACTCACCAGGTTCTGACAATAACAAAGAACAACATGAGGCTGAGATTTGAGAAGGGAAATAAACTGAGTGCAGACAAATCATACAATTAAATTAAACGGTATCCCTGAAAATAAACAAAACGATTTCAAAACTCACGAGTAGAGGGGAGGCCTTGGTACTTATTTTTAAAAATGTTCATTAAGCTCCAATGATTGTTTGCTGCTATCCTTATCTACAGTCATGCTGAGTAAAGCTATAGCTAAATGGAAGTTAAATTGTATTCACGAGGTGTTAATGTTTACATCTTATTATCTGCAGTCTCTCAGAGAAAGCAAAAGTAACTACAAATAGCGCTATGCCAGAAACTGGTTTCTTGACCAACAATGTCGCTTCAGCATGCAATGAACTGGTTCATTCTAAAGTGGTCATGGCTGTTGATGACAAGAGGCTTTGTATTTTTATATGGCACATCTTTTGGTCCGTGTGAAAACAAGTTTTTTTTTTGAATGTTAACTATTCTCTGACACTTTGGAGTTACTGTTGCTCTTCCCATTTCCATTAGGTCAATTTATGGTTCATGGCAATACTGTACAAGTTTAAAATTTCATTACAGGAAGTAGTCTGGGGTACGACGAGTAACATGTGGCTCGCCTCTGCGAGGTGCTGGGTCGAACTGCAAGCTGAAACACAAAACATATTTTTTGTTTATACATATATTTTGTTTATACATATATGTACAGTGTACTGACAATCAAGAACATTGTTCTTTCAAACTTTACAATTTTGCCTATATAATTTCAGCTTGCCTTTAATGGAACAGAATCCTATTTGTAGCCTAATCAACCAGTCCTCTAGCTGCGTGCCTCCTCAGAGCCAAGGCAAACTTCAGGTAATTTTTTAAGACAGAAATTTTATACATCGGGATTCCTTCTAAGATTATTTGAAAGAAGGGTTTTACTAAATAAATAAAATTTAAAGAGCCTAATGTACTTGTATTCTCAACCCCAGGATATATTTTATTAACCCCACAATAAAAGCATGTGTTTAGAAGATAAAATCCTAATAATATACACAGGGGCCTATATAGAATAAGTTTCTATTGATGAATTTCAACATATCCTAAGTCTGTTCAAAAGGAAACACGGGGGCACCCGGGTGGCTCAGTCGGTTAAGCGTCCAACTCTTGGTTTCAGCTCAGATCATGATCTCAGGGTCATGAAACTGAACCCCACACTGGACTTTGTGCTCAGCATGGAGTCTGCTTGAGATTCTCTCCCTCTTCCTCTGTCCTCCCCACACTCATGCTCTCTAATAAAATCTAAAAACAACAACATGGAAACATAAAAATCAAACTGGAATCTGGATATAGCATGAGCCCTTCAACTCTTAAACTTCCCATTCCAGCTATACAGTGTGACTCAGCTGCAATAGCAGCCAACTACTAAGGTGTAAATACTTACAAAGAGTATTTTAGAGTATCATCAAGTTCCATGATTGCAGCTTGATTACCACAACGATAACAATAGTTTGGAGCACTGAAAATCGTTACTACGTTTCGGTCGTGGCACCAGTTATATCCCTACAAGGAAAAGAAAGGTGAAGTGCCCTGAAGTTTTACTCCCTTATTTACACAACTAAATGTGACTCAAAAAAAGCCCCTTCCAAAGGCTTAAAAACTATTAATGTTTTGTTTCTGGATATTTTAATAATTTTCTACTCTGTACAACTTTAAAAAAAACATGAATTTTTCCTGAATTACAAAACTAGCTTATTATAAATAGAAAAGACACTAAAAAACACCAATCACCAAAGAATAAAGTGCTTCTTCTACATCTGGCCTCCTGTGAATAGCAGTATTTCATTAGCTTCCCACTGCAGTGGCCCTGAATATAATCCAAGAATGAGTATACAGGCATTCCTTGCAGACGCAGATAAAATACTCTTCAAGACCAAAACCACATTAATTCTCTCAGTCAGAGGTGAAGGTCCCCAAGTCAATCACTGCTTAGGTACCAAGAAATAGGCTCTAGATCTCCAGCCTCATTCTAAGTCCATGTGAATACACGAGTTACTTTTTAAGTACTGTACACAAATACTGTTCCCTATCTTTAACAAAGTCATAGTTTTCATAATAATCACAATTGTTATTAGTATTAATCTAAGTAGGACCCTAATTTTGCAAGTATGCTAATCAACATCTCATTTCCCTTTCAGTTTCTTCTTTAAAATTACCTATAATCCTACCATTCAAAGGACCACTGAAACATTCTGGTATTTCATCTCAATCTCTCTTCCATACATACACATGTTAAATACATGAAATAAACAAAATTGAGATAAAAAATGTTACAATGCCTCTCCCCTGTTCCCTGAACCTTATTCTCCCAGGCTTAAATCCAAAGCACTACCCAGTCATTAAGAATTCTCTGAAAAACACGTCAACTATGAAACTCATTATGATCAAAAGCTTGAGATTTTAATTCTAATGTGCATCTACAGTAAAGGCTCAGGCTACAACAGGAAATTCACCGGAAGGGATAAATGGAGTATCCTCATTAATATCATTAATTAGCACCCCCCACCAAAAAAACACTTCCTAGTATCTTCCTTCATTACATTTATTTAAAAAGCAAATCAGATTTCAGAGACAAGAACATACCTCCATCACCAGTTGGTGAGCTCTGGACACCAATGTGAGGCCATTGGCATGATTAAATGTTTCAGAAATGTCTTGCCCAAAGGTGTAACCAGCTCCTCGAGGAGATATACCCCAACCACCACGATCATCTGGATCTGACCACAGCAAGTCACACATTGGACCCTAAAAAGCAAGTTAAGTTTTAAAGTGCCTCTTACAAAAATGATTTGAGTATTTCATCAGAGGGAGCACCCTGTGAAGTCACACTTTGAGTGGTATTTGCTAAACAAAGTTTAAGGTTTGCTTTAAAGTCAAGCATCTCGTCAAATAAATAAACTATTTCCAAATGTTTTTAAAGGCGTATCAGGGCGCCTGGGTGGCTCAGTCAGTTGAGTGGCTGACTTTGGCTCAAGTCATGATCCTGGGGTCCTGGGATCGAGCCCCATGTCAGGCTCCCAACTCAGCGGGGAGTCTGTCTCTTCCTCTGCCCCTCACTCCGCTCCTGCTCTCCCTCTCTCACTGTCAAATAAATAAAATCTTAAAAAAAAAAAAAAAGACATATCCTAGATCAATTAGCCCCAAGAGCAATAAGTCCTATAGTATGCAAAATTCAGTATCAGACAATATAGACAAGTACTTAAGGCAGAGGCTCTGAAGACAACAACAGAGATTCTAGGCCCAGTCCCAAAGGTGTTGTGATCTTGACAGGTTTCTTAATACCAGCTTCTAAAGAAAGAGGTTGTTGACAAGAGTATTCATACCACATGGGGTCATTTTTGGGCATTAAAGGAGAGAATACATATAAGAAAGTAAGTTACGGGGGCGCCTGGGTGGCTCAGTGGGTTAAAGCCTCTGCTTTCAGCTCAAGTCATGATCCTGGGGTCCTGGGATTGAGCCCCGAATTGGGCTCTCTGCTCAGCAGGGAGCCTGCTTCCCCCTCTCTCCCTCTGCCTGCCTCTCAGTCTACTTGTGATCTCTATCTGTCAAGTGAATAAATAAAATCTTTAAAAAAAAAAAAAGAAGTTACGATAGAATTTTTTCCTCTAAAAGGTTTTCTGAAAAGATTTCATTACCAACTAAAAGTCAATACCTCATTAAAAAAAATAAAAAAGTCAATACCTCATGAGGAACTTCTTGTAGGCGATCAAGTGCTCTGATGTGATCCAGTGTATCTATGGATGGTGAGAGGCCACCATGTAGACAGAATATCTGGAAAGAGTGGTTTATTATAATGTTAACCTCACATAGAAGAAACTTTAAACATTCTGGACTAAGCTGCAGGCAGCAGCCCACATCACTTGGTGTGACTAGTGTTTCTGTATTCTACCAGAACCAGGCTTGTCTCGGCAGGAGCTGTCTTTCTTCCAACCCACTCTAACCTAGTGAATACACTCCCTTTCTCCCAGATAACATTTCTCTCACCTTAACCTCAGCATAAACTATCATCTTTCTCATAGAATTTTCTTGCCATGTCTTCTGTACACTCTTCTACATGGACTAGTAAATAGCTAATTACATCTCTAAGACTCATCCAGAAACAACCTGAGAGGATGGATGGGCTACATCTTCTATCCCTGTTGTCCCAACATACAGTTCAGTGCCTAATACAAAGGCAGCACTTTAGAAGTCTAGAAGAGATGTGCAGGTGGAAAAATGAGTGGCACCTAAACATTAAGAGAGCAGATTCATGAAAATAACCAGCAATGTAAGTTTTAGGAAGGCCAACATACCTGCCCATCCACCAAGGCAGTGAGAGGAAGATAGTCAAAAAGATCTGTAAAATATTTCCAAACATTTGCATTTCCGTATTTCCTTAAACACTCATCATAGAAACCATATACTTGTGTGATCTGTCTGCTCTCATGATTTCCTCGAAGAATGGTGATGCGCTCACGGTAACGAACCTGAAACAACAAAATAGAAAATAATATGAATACCTGGCTCCTTCAAAGACTAAATGACAATTCAGCAAACTTCCTACAGGAAAAGCCAGAGTTCCAACTTTGGTGGTGGTGGTGGGGAAATCCCATGCCCCCAAACACTGAAATGAAACCCCACATCCACAGACATCTGTCCATGGAGAACCGGCAAACTCCATCTCAACTACAATCAAACTTCTGCTACTACCAACTTAACACTAAGCATAATCATCAGCTACAGAACTCCATGAAATTTTTTCTACAGTTAGATGACTTTGAGTCAATGTCTAGGTATGCAATAACCATCATAATTACTTTAGAACCTTTCCATCAGTCCAAAACTATCCCCTGTGGGGGCTGTCCCAACTCCTACTCCCAGCAACCACTTATTTACTTTGTCTTTTCCGTATTTCCTTAAACACTCATCATAGAAACTCTATATTTGTGTGATGCCTGGTCTCATGATTTCCTCTTCTGAGATCTTTTTGTAAAATTTCATATAAATGGATTAGCACAAGATACAGTTTTTCATGTGTCTGGCTTTATTCACTTAGCAGAGTATCTCTGGGGCTCATCTGAATATGTATCAGTGGATCCTTGTTATTGTTCCTTTTTATTGCTGCACAGTATCCTGTTGAATGGCTATACCATATTTTTTTTCTTTATTCACCAGTAGGAGGAACATTTGAATGGCTTACAGGTTTTGAGTATTCTGAATATGTTGCTATGGTCGTCTTGCCTGTAAGTTTTTGTACAGACAAACACTACACTTTCACTTCCCTTGGGTATATTCCTAGTCCAATATAACTGCTAGGTATAAATATGGGTATAATGTTTTAATCTCTCCACAAACTAACACTTGGTATTATCAGCCTTACTAATGATAGTCATTCTAATGGGTATGACTGTGACTTTAATTTGCATTTCCATAATTAATGATTTTGAGCATCTTTTCATGTGCTTATTGACTATTCATGTATCTTCCTGGATGAAATACCTCTTCAAGTATTTTGTCCATTTTTAATGTCTTCTTATTGAATTATAAATAGGTTTTTATTATATGAACACAAGTACTTTTTTCTTAGTGATTAAAAAAAAACAAAATTGAGAAACAAAAAAATCTTAATTTTGATGGAGTCCAATGTAACAATCTTCTTAATGGATTGTGCTTTTCATATCATATCTTAGAAATCACTGCCTAACCCAGAGTTACAAATATTTTCTCCTATGCTTTATTCTAGAAGTTTCATAGCTTTAGCTTTTACATTTAGGCCTCTGATTTTGATCCATTTGTATGGTATGAGATATCTAAGTCCATTTTTTTGTATACGGATATCCAACCGTCCTAGCACTACTTACTGAAGTTTCCTTCCCCCAATTCCCCCCATTAGTGTGTAAGGGCTGCCACAGCTAAAGTAGAACAAATGGGCAGTTCAAACAACAAAAATAATTTCCTCACAGTTCTTGAGCCTGGAAGTCCAGATCAAAGTGTGAGCAGGATTAGTTTCTTCTGAAGGCTTGTCTCCTTGGCTAATAAAAGGTCATCTTCTCCATGTTTCTTATCATCTTCCCTCTGTACCTGTGTCCTAATGTCTTCTTATGGGGACACCAGTCATATGGAAGTAGGGCTCACCCCTATGACTTCATTTTACCTCAATTACCTGTTAAAGGCCCTATCACCAAATACAACCACATTCTAGAGGTACTGGGGTTAAGACTTCAACATATGAATAGGGGGAGGTATATGCAGCTCAATTCAGCCCCATAACCTTTAAATAAAATTCTTAAAGGCAGCACATTCATTCTTCCGCTAATCATTGGGATTAATCCTGGGCTTTAAGTACAAATTAGCTTGCAAGGTTGTTTTCATAATATCTAGAGAAACTTTCCATCATTTAATCCAACTGCTTCGTTTGCAGATGCAGAACTTAGAATTGCCTCCAAAAATGTTTTGTAGCATGTTACACAATTCAAACTAGTAGCTTCATGAACATATACATTACATATTACCTAAAATTCAGCTCTTGCCAAAACCACATCTTACCACTTCTGCAGTATTAGAGGTTTCTGGCAGCCCATTTATCATTGTGAACATTTTTAATAAAATCTCCCCCAAAGGTAAAATCACTTTCTTTCCAAGGAAAGGCAGAAGCCTGCCATTCTAAAAACCAGTGACCACTACTTTGTTTCATTTTCAGATCTTCGTACAATCCCTACAGCTACGATTTGGTATAAAGCAACTTGCCTTAATTATCATTCCTATTGTTCTAGGCTGTCAAGTTTTAATGGCTGCCAACTATTCCAGAGAGAAATCAAAATTTAGATATTCACTTTCATTGGATATTTAGATCAATACTTTTTCTAGTATTAAACATAATGCTGAAATTAATATTTTCACACAAATAAAGCTCTTTTCTTCTTGAATTTCTTCTTCAGTAAAAATCTAATTATAGGATTACTGTGCCCTAAGATGTAAACATCCTGACATTTAGTATCTTTTATTTCAAAAGCACCTAGAAAGGTAATTATACAACCTCCCCATCCCCTGATTAAATGAAGAAAGATTTTTATTTGACCAGCCTTCTAACATTTCTCAAGTAACTTGATAAGAATAACCTTTTAACTTTCATTCAGAATGAAGACAGGCGTATGATTTTTAAGTCCCAAACCTGAATACTGCATTTCTAAATATGGGATTTTATTCTAAAATGTAACATTCAGAGAAAAATCACAAATCACTGGGGGGGGGGGGAGAGAAACACACCAAAACTGGGAGGGGAAAAAAAAAAAGAAAACCCAGTACAAAATGACCCCAAACAAAATCAAAATTACCTTAAGAGCTACAAGCAGAGTAACTGTTTCAACTGAATAATATCCTCTGTCAACATAATCTCCCATAAACAAGTAGTTTGTATCTGGTGATTTGCCACCAATTCTAAACAGTTCCATGAGATCATGAAATTGCCCATGTACATCTCCACAGACGGTGACTGGACATCGAACCTCCTGCACATTGGATTCTTTTGTCAGGATTTCTTTAGCCTACAGATGGAGATAAAATAAACCAATACATTTGGCATTAAACAACATTAAAAAAGATGTTTACTTAAACGTAACATAGATTGAAGAGCAGACTTAGTGTAAGATGAAATTGTAGGCATCAATAATTCCATTAAAGAGGGCAAGATATGGGCAGATTCCATCTACTGGTTATGTCACTCCTGATACTTAGAAAAAACATGTGTTAAGATGCATAGTTCCATTCCTCTAATCACTATCAGTTTTTAGGCCTATGAGTTACCATCTAACTAAATGCTACATAGTTCATTATGAACAGCCATATAAGAATAAAGAAAATGGAACAAGACATTCAGATACCTAGTTCCTTAGCTTTAAACTTCTACTTATAATATGCTGGCACTCCAGTATTCCAAGATATGAAGAAAGGTTTCTAATTTCTGCTTAACTGGTTTTTTTGGGGGGGCTGGGGGGGAACAACACATAAAAATTTCACCTGTATTTTTATACTTTTAATGCTAAAAATACAAACTTTTTGTTTTATAACTAACTATTCGATATACATGGTTTTTATAAAGTTGTTTGGTAGCATATGCATTCCCTCATATAATCACAAATTCAAACATTACTTTTTAAGGGCAGCATAACATTTCACTCAATCAAAAGCCTATCAGTCATTCAGCATGCATTTACTGATCATTCACCTTACTCCCAAAACCAAAGTGCACTGGAGAACACCATTCGCTTGCTCATCATCTGAGTGATAACAATGTTCCAGGCCTTGTGCTAGCCATTGGGGGACCAGAGCATACAAGGTGGGTCACCTGGGGACAAGGGACCACAAACAAGAAACCAAGCAACAAAGTACAGGCTACCTGAAGTGATAGAAGGAACAAAGTAAGTGGTGGAGACCCATTTAAATAAGATATCACAACGAACAAGACAGCCCATAAAAGCACAGTGCAGCACCAGCAGCAGACAATAAAATGATCAAGTCAAGTGCTAAGACATGCTAGAGTAAGCAGAGTGTTCCAGGATCACAAACTGGGACAGCTAGGAAAACCGCCTCAGGTCAAAGAATGGGTGGGAGTCGATTACAGGAAGGGAATGCCAGTAAGAAACGGGAGGAGGTGCAACATAGGCAAAGTGTGATCATGTGTATAAATTCTCAGGAAGAGGAAAAGGTCTATATGGCTGAAGCATACCACTTAAGAGTAGAAAAAAGGGTCTACTGGGGTAGGTTCAGGGTGAACCAGCTATCCTGATTTCAGTGCTCAAAGTCTGGCATCCCAAGAAATATCTCAGTTGCGTTCAAGTAAACCAATGATAGTTGGTCACCCCAGGGAGGAAACAAGGAGGAGAACAGGGCATGGACACAGACTGAAGAACAAGTCTAATCAAAGCACTATTAGAAGAAAGATCCCCTAGTGGAAAACCTGATGAGTGAATTTAAGATTTCAGAGGTAGGGCTATACATGTGGATATCTGAGACAGAGTAGAGCTTAAAGGCCACTAGTATATACATGTGGATATCTGAGACAGAGTAGAGCTTAAAGGCCACTAGTGACCAATCCACCAAAAAATCTTGCCTAGTCTCCCTCCAAAACATGTCTCAAATCAATCTGTTTTTTATCTTTTTTGCTACTACCCCGGTCCAAGCCACCACTACCTCACCTGGATTACTATGCTAGTCTCCATACTGAACTCCCTGCTTCCATTCTTCCTGTCTCCTATTTTCCACCTAAATGTCCAAGTTAAGAGCTAAAAAACTGTTCACCAGGTTCCTTTAATTCACCACCGCATACACAACACCTCAGTAGGGCAATGTGTTAGATATAAAAGGCATTTAATATCTGTTTGCTGAATGAATCTAGAACTTATTTATATGGTGGTACTGGTTAAAGCATCTTTAGGGAAAGCCATGGATGTCTCTCAGGACAACATCAAAGTACAGGCCTGGAAATTGGTACCAAGTTCTCTGGAGAATGAATAACAGGTAACAGTAATAAGGAAAGGTGCCTGGGTATCTAGGTAGATAAAAGAAGCCCGAAAAACAGGGAATTTTATCCTAGAGGAAGGCAGCATCCATCTACCTGGGAGGGCTATCAGAGAAAGTACAGGACTTCCTCAGGAAGAGTCAGATTTCAGTTAAGCCAACAAGGTGAAAGAAATTTGTTCTAAAAATTATTTAAAAGTATTTACTTCATACACTCTATATTTATCGAGCATTTTCTTCTATGTGCAGCTAGCATTATGAAATGGTGTTCTAGAATGTGCAGTGAGAGACTGCATCAGGGGAAGGAAACAACTAGAACATGGAGGTGAAATTGCTACAGCAAATCGTTGCTAATGAGCCACGCTCACTAGATTTTAAGCCACAACCAAAGGTAACAATGACTGGTTTTTTTTTTTTTTAAGACTTTATTTATTTGACAGAGAGAGAGATCACAAGCAGGCAGAGCAGCAGGCAGAGAGAGAAGGGGAAGCAGGCTCCCCGCTGAGCAGAGAGCCCGATGTGGGGCTCAATCCCAGGACCCCGAGATCATGACCTGAGTTGAAGGCAGAGGCTTAACCTACTGAGCCACCCAGGCGCCCCATAAGGACTGGTTTTAAGGCAGTGGTATGCAACCTTAGCCATATATTAAAAATCATCTGTGAAGCTCTTTAAAAAAAAAAAATATATATATATATAGATGCTAAGGCTACTCCTCTCTCTAGCCAGAATCTTTGGTAGTGGAATGCAAGCATCAATAATGTTGTTTAGTCTTCCCTCCTTATTCCACACCAGTGCTTTCTTAGGTGCAGTGAAGTTTAAGAACCATACACACACACACACACACACACACATTTTTTAAGGATTTTACTTATCTGAGAGAGCACAAGTAAGCACGATTGGCGGGGGGAGGGTTTGCAGAGGGAAAGGGAGAAGACTCCCTGCTAAGCAGGGAATCCCAAAACCCCAAGATCACCCCCTAAGCTGAAGACAGACGCCCAAATGACTGAGCCACCCATGTCCCTCTAACAACCATTATTTTCAAGTCTCAGAAATATTTAGGGAGCCTATTTCAAGACCCTGACCAATCACTGACATCCAAAAATTAGTCATTATTTTGTTCTAAGTTTAGAAAAAATTTCTGCTATGCCTCAAAAGTGATTTATCTTAAGAAATATATATAACCCATCTTGCTAGTGTAATTCCGATTTCCCATGATTTATTATTACTAAAAAAGCAGAATTTCACTAGGCATATCCCATAAGACTGTTTGGCATTAATACCATGTCCAGTGTTTTTAGCACCTGGCACATAGTAATGAAAATAGCCATGAATACCATGATAGGTCCCACTTCAAAGAAATTTGTAAGTTATTCAGAAGTTTTAAAAGGGCAATGACATAAGAAAACAGGTGGTCACAACCACATAGATCTTGCAATTCTATAAGAAGTTAAATTCTAAAATACATCTCTTGACACCTGCTTACCTGGAAGGCTTTTTTCTATATAAATGATAAAAAGCTGCCATTCACAACTGTCCAAAGTTTCTTATTACTACCTAACTCAAAATTTCTATTCAAATCATAAAAGGACAATTAAACCTAAATGCTAGTTGTTCCTTTTATTTCAATTTCGACATATCCTAATGACAAACACTGTACCTTTACTTCTATTCTACTGTATTTATTAAGTAGGCTCCACTCCCAGTGTGGAGCCCAACACGGGGCTTGTAAGCACAATCCTGAGATCAAGACTTGAGCTGAGATTAAAAATCAGATGCTCCACTGACCAAGCAGCTAGGTTCTCTGATCTTTAATTCTACTTTTAAAACCGTGCAAGTTATAGTGACACATCCTTTGGGAAACAAAAATTAGCAGCAGATAAAACCAAATGTCCCTTTTGACCATTCTCCACAATCCCATTCTTCTTGGGCAAAGTTACCACCAAGAGTATTCTGATGTACATCCTTTTGAAACCCTGTTTACTACAAGTTTTACATATGTATTATATGCCTACAAGAACATAATCATTTTCTTTTGCACTTTTAAACTGGGAACTGTATTATTCAGCAGCCTGTTTCTCTCTCCAACAGTCCATACTGGAGATCATAATGCACACATACAGACCTGGTTAATTTCTTGTGCTGGAGGTAGCGTAGTCCCTGAGATTATGATAAGGGGAGGGGAAGGATGAAACGGTAAAAAGCTGCAATGTTATATCCTAGTATTTGCTCCCTGGTATACAGACACTTCCTGAAAGAAGATACCATGAAGTAGACCCATTAGCAGGTCTAACAGTTAGCTTCTTTTTATGTTGACATTACAAAATTGTCCTCCAAAAAGGAAGACACTGTATTTATAAAGTAAACTAAAACACCTTCTGTGTCTGGGAAAGCCAAAACTCTTTCTTCTCTTCCTACCAAATTTCAGACCAGAACAATTATAAATTCTAGAGAAAACAGTATTATGCATCAAATGCCATCAAGTCAATTACTAAGTATATTTTAACAACAAAAGCTCAAGTTTACATAGAATTTAAGTATACTATTTTTTTTGGTCTCAACTCAGCTTTCAGAGATTACTGTACCAAAATACACTGTTGCAGATGTCCTCAATGAAGATTATTTTACAGAGGCACCTGGGTGGCTCAGTGGGTTAAACCTCTGCCTTTGGCTCAGGTCATGATCTCAGGGTCCTGGGATGGAGCCCCATATCAGACTCTCTGCTTGGTGGGGAGCCTGCTTCCCCCCTCTCTCTGCCTGCCTCTCTGCCTACTTGTGATCTCTGTCTGTCAAATAAATAAATAAAGTCTTTAAAAATTTTTTTAAAAAAAGATTATTTTACAGTCAAGAAAAACTAATCACAGAAAAAGAAATGTCTGAGAAGCTGTGCTATCACAGGAGTCAGGCCCCTTTCAAGTCTCAGAAACACCTAACGAAATCCCTCTAGGGTCACCTAATGGGACCTCTAATGAGTCATCTTTACGCTTACCTCAGCCAAAAGGGCGAGAATCCCTTTAATGAGTGACCTTTAGAACCTGCAGGCCTTCGCCAACCATCAGTTTCTAAGGTAGATATACAACTTCAACTATCCAGCTTAATATTCAAGGTAAATGGCAGAACCAGATTTTCAAGCAACTTAATTAACCTTAGAGAGGTTTATACTTTTAATAACTACCTTTTCACTTTCCGGTATTCCCACTCCTCCAATTTAAAGCTTTGTGTCACCTGAATTATGCAAAGAAGCAAAAGCAAAAGATACACATCCGAAACTTTTGCTTCCCCTAAAACATTTTTTGAGAGTTTCAAAAAGTCTCCGCTAATGAACATTTGGGAAAAAAATAATTAAAATCAAGTTTTTAAAAACAGTATGATCAGCACCATAATTGATTTTTTCTTACTTCATTGATTCTTCAGTAGGAACCCTACTGAAATTCAAATGGCATGAACTGAAATCAGTGAATTCAAGGAAAAAAGATCTAATAGATGTAATACAAAACTTCACAGAACAAGGCTGAAACTGGAATAAGCTAGTCCAATAATAAGAGTTTAACTAAAAGTTATTTTTCTACAGTCCTAAAATTCAAACAATTTGGAGATTCACTTGAAGAAAAGAAACCTTTAGAATTTATTATTAATGTCCTGCCTTCGGAGTTCAGATTCAGAAATCCTAAAATTTTCAACTTACCATCAGGTTTCCTGGGTATGGGCAATTCCTAACCACCATAATAAAATGAAACTTCAAAAAAGCAAATTTAAGTTAGATTCCTAAAATCATCCAAGTCAAGATGTTTCAAGGAAGACAAGTAAAAGAGAAAAAGTGAGGAACTTACAACAGATTCACAAACCATTTATATATTAACTTCTTAAGGGTACACGATAGCAATATAATTTCTCCTTATGTGTACCATAGAAAAAGATATTTATGCATTTTTATATTGAAGTCATACAATATCTTCATGCATTTTTATTATTAAACCAAGCATCTTAAAATGCAGAATGATTACAATTATGTACAAGTTCTTTGCATGAAAACAATGGAGAACATTAAAATGTTGGTAAGATTTTTAAGATTTTATTTATTTGACAGAGAGAGAGCACAAGTAGGCAGAGCAGCAGGCAGAGGGAGAGAGAAAAGCAGGTTCTCTGCCAAGAAGGGAGCCCAATGTGGGACTAGATCCCACACTGGGATCATGACCTGGGCCAAAGGCAGCCACTTAATCGACTGAGCCACCCAGGTACCCAAAATGTTGATAGATTATGGCTCTCTTTTTTTTTTTTGGATTTTGATTGATTTATTTATTTGGCAGACAGAGATCACAGGTAGGCAGAGAGGGAGAGAGGAGGAAGCTGGTTCCCTGCTGAGCAGAGAGCCAGATGTGGGGCTCGATCCCAGGACCCTGAGATCACGACCCGAGCCGAAGGCAGAGGCTTTAACCCACTGAGCCACCCAGGTACTCCAGATTATGGCTGTCTTAAATCTACCACACCAACAAAAACTACTCTCATTTCTTTGTATTCCCTTCCAGCTTTTACCCACATATAGACCTCATGCTTAAAATTGGTAAACATCTCAATTTCTGTCCTAAAGTTCATACTCATGTGGGCGCCTAGGTGGCACAATAGATTTAAATGTCTGCTTTGGGCTCAAGTTGGGCTCAAGATCCAAGTCGGGCTCTCTGCTCTGAGGGGAGTCTGCTTCTGCTTCTTCCTCTACCACTGCCCCACCCCCACTCATTCACTGCAAGCTTTCTCTCTCAAATAAATAAAATCTTTAAAGTTCATATACATGAAGCCAATGTCCTATAGCATTATAGCGATCATTTTAAAATGCCGCATAATATCCTCCCAGATTAATATATATACTGTTTATTTAACTTCCTTTCAGATTTTCAATTGCGGAAATAAAGAGCAAAATAACGCTAACGTTTTTTGATTATATAGTCCATAAAGTTCAATTATTCCCAACTTACATATGCAATAATAAATGTTAGAATGCACTCATTCACATCTATTTCAAATATAAAATGTTGCCCTCTGATTTAACTGGTACTTTTTAAAATTTATTTATTTGTTAGAGAGAGAGCGAGCAAGCACAGGCAGACAGAGTGGTAGGCAGAGGCAGAGGGAGAAGCAGGCTCCTCGCTGAGCAAGGAGCCCAATGTGGGACTCGATCCCAGGACGCTGGGATCATGACCCGAGCTGAAGGCAGCCGCTCAACCAACTGAGTCACCCAGGCGTCCTCAACTGGTACTTTTTATTTTGGAGTTCAAACTTTCTATTCTGTTTATTTACGATCAGTTATTCTTCCTCCTACACAGACTGTCCACACAAATTCTTTGAGTATCTATCAACAGAGAGCTAAGTGATGCTCTTTTATATATTTTTCTATTAAAAATCTGATTATTAATTCAAATGTTCACTGGAACTCTTTACTAAATTTAACATTTCACACTTTAATCACAATTGAGTATATCTTCTGCCAATATAGCCATAAAGACGTAAGGGAAGCAAATCTAAAAAAATACTATAATTAATTATTGAATTTTATTTTTTAGTTTCACAATTACAAACATTTGGAAACTATTTTATTTATTTTTAAAAAATTTTTATTTTTTAAAATTTTTTATTTATTTATTTGGCAGACAGAGATCATAAGTAGGCAGAGAGGCAGGCAGAGAGGAAGAGAGGAGGAAGCAGGCTCCCTGTCGAGCAGAGAGCCCGATGTCGGGCTCGATCCCAGGACCCTGGGATCATGACCTGAGCCGAAGGCAGAGGCTTTAACCCACTGAGCCACCCAGGCGCCCTGGAAACTATTTTAAAAAGCAAATTCACCGGGTGCCTGGGTGGCTCACTCATTTAAGCATCCACTCTTGCTTTTGGCTCAGGTCATGATCTCAAGTGTGGTGGGATCTAGCCCAGCATCAGGCTCAGCAGGGAGTCTACTTGAGATTTTCTTCTCGAGCTCTCTCTCTCCCTCTGCCCCACACCCTGCTCTCTTTCTCTCTAAAATAAATAAATAAAAAATTTTAAAAGGGCAAATTTGTAAGCAATAATAAATTTTTTCAATACCATAAGAGAATTTGCTTCATACTGCTTTTATGAAAAATAACAGGTAGGTTTTCTTGATTTTCATTAATTCTGCAAATTAAGGTTCATGACAAACTAGTGTATATAGCTAGATTTTTACTTTGGTGTGATACATAATGTAGACATACTACTAGCCCTGGAAGCAAATAAATCTTGAGTTAATCATCTTCAACTATCAAACCTTTCTTCATATTATGTGTTTTTCATTAATTACACCAAACAGATGCCTCTAACGTTTTCTGAAATATTTTGGTCTTTCGTATGATTACACTGTATGTATACTATCTGTGTGATTATACTATAAAAGTACTATAATCCTCCATATAATGTTCTACCAACTAGTAGTTACTACTTGGTTTTAAGGTTAGGATTGAACCAAAAGCAAAAGGTCAGGGATGTGGACAATTCTAAAACTGTATTAAAGGAAAATACTTAAGGGACAAGTGGGTGGCTCATTTAGTTAAACATCTGCCTTCGGCTCAGGTCATGATCCCAGGGTCCTGGGATGGAGTCCCACATCAGGCTCCCTGCTCAGTGGGGAGCATTCTTCTCCCTCTCCCTGCTGGTCCCCCTGCTTTTGTGCGCTTGCACGCTCTCTCTGACAAATAAATAAAAACTTTAAAAAAAATTAAAATATTCAAGTTCATATTCTTCCACTTCTGTCAAATACACATGTGTAGGAATTAAAAATTGCCATTCCTGCATAGAGGAAAAAATTTATATATAACAGAGAAATGTTGGTATATATGTAGTTTAAAAATTTTCACCACAACAATCCATCATGAATGATATTTGACCACTCTGGATGTTTCAGTTTCCTCCCTCATCTATACCAAGTTACTTGGCCTATGGTCTTTAAGGTTCCTTCCATCACTGAAATTTTACTAAAGCAATTCTTAAGCCTTTTCACTAAATCATAGATACCCAACAGAAAAAGGTAGTGGGCACTACTGCCAGTTTACAAACAATGGGTGGCAGACTCATGACATGCACTTGATCACCATTAGCACAAATATTTTAAAACCTTTCCCCTCTAAAGAGTTACTTCAAGTTTAAACTCCTGACTAATGAATGTGAAACCCTACTATTAGTGCAACAAATTAACAAATCCCTAAAATAATGCTATTTAGACAAAGCTAACAGTGAAAATGAGTAATTCACATAATAATAGCTTAATAAATTTTGACTAAATGAATTCCAGAACTAAATACACACTGTCACATAGTTAATAGCACCACTGACACTCCATAGTCTTTGTGAACTACACTTTGTATATAATTCTAGCTAGGTAAATGAACTCTGTCTCCCAGGAGCAGTATGGAAAAAAGTTTTCAATCTTCTTGCAGTCCCCTCAACATCCATACTCCCATCTGTAGTAGTAACTAAATGACTGAAGCAGAGGTGAGGGCATGGAGTACCACAGTAACTGGCCAACTGGTCACATACAGTTTATAAAATACACAGATTCAGATACACACAACTCTGTCACTGCCTTGTTCATCCATCCCAAACCACACTACCGATATACAAATAGGTATTAGTGACTCTGTGCTGTTAAGAAATTAAGCAGTTAATCCCAGATTGCTCTTTACAATTTTTTCAGAATCCATCCCCAGCCATTTACTGGCAGCCAGACCCCTATTTCAGCTGCTTCTACCACTTCTGCAGAAGCTGAAAGAAAAGCTATTTAAAACAGCAAAAAAACAAAATCTTTTTCCTTCATAGTTCTAGTCCAATTCCTATCTCACTTGTGTGGGAAAGTACAGCTTGAAGGTTTTTTCAGACAAGAATGGTAATGAAAAAAAGAAAAAAAAAGGGGGGGGAAATGAGAGATGGGTCAAAAAAGTAAAAAAAAAAACAAAAAAAAGGGGGGGTGTTCTCTGCCATACCAGACTTTCCCTCTCTTCTGAGCACCCTCAAAAAAGACCCTCCCTCTGTGAAATGTGTAAGCCTGATGATTCATAGACCCATACCCCTGGGGCAAATAATATATTATATACTAATAAAAATAATTTAAAAAAAAACCTCTCCCTACCCTTACCTCAACACAAACCTAGTATCTCCAGGTTTTCCTAGCTCACCTCCTCCAACCTAAACAAAGAATACTTCACAGGTAACTGACAAATAACTTACGATACCAGCAATATCGTCGGCCATTAAAGAGGGGTAGGGCAGAGACACCTGACAGGTGATACAAATGTTACCCACAAACTCCATCAGTGCCTCTCATGCCTTCTATAGCATGAGTTTCACCTGCCAGTATTTGCAGGCAGAACTCTTGACTTTGACAGAGAAAAGGAGAGATGGGGGACCTGTGTTTCCAAATAGTAGGGCTGTTCACCTTTTTGATGCTTCCTCATTAAGTCAACCCAAAACCAAGTGCACTACTGCTTCATGACTAGGAGATCATGAAACACACACAGACACATACAGGTAGGTCTGACTGCGGAAGTCATGATAAAAAGGCATTTTACAAACTGTACTGAACAATATAAATGTTAGATTTGCTTTCCAGGTATAAAGTTCTGTTTCTAGACCATGATTTGCACTAAGGATACACACAAAATGAACTGGCATTTTCTTCTCACTAATGTTATTTGAGGGGCAAATGCAGCCAGCCACATTCAAAATTGAAAAATTAACTGTTTCCTCCTCCAGGACAAAGTGAGACAACAGTTTGTGACATAAATAGGAAGCTTTCAAGCAATGAGCAAAATGCTTTATTTTACAGAGCTGTTGATTCCACAATTCAGTTTGACTCCAATTCACCTCCATTTTTCATTAACACCACCTAAGAAAAGAGGGGAGCTGTGGAGCAACATTAGAACACTGGGCCGAGAATCTGTAAGCCTGCACATCTCACTTTAGCCCCTGAAGTCAAGTCACTTTACCTTTCTTTCTTTCTTTCTTTTTTAAGATTTTATTTATTTATTTGACAGAGAGATCACAAGCAGGCAGAGAGACAGGCAGAGGGGGGAGGAGGAAGCAGGCTCCCCACTGAGCAGAGAGTCTGGAGCTCAATCCCAGGACCCTGAGATCGTGACCTGAACTGAAGGCAGAGGCTTAACCCACTGAGCCACCCAGGCGCCCTCACTTTACCTTTGTGAGCCTCTGGTTTCCATCTATCACTGAGGACGATAACTGTCTCATGAACTTAAGAGAACTGTGTATGTGAAAATATGATACAAACATAGTTCTGCATCACGCTTTCCCTTTGTTCTCAATATTCAAATTACTTTTATGGAAATGAGCCAAACAACCTTTTAAATGTTTGGGTTTTTGGTTTTTTTTTTTAAAGATTTATCTATCCATTCCAAAGGGAAAGAGATAGTGAGGGAGAGAGGGAGGGTGAGCAGGGAGATGGGGGAAGGGAGCGCTTCCTGCATGAACAGGAGGGCCAGAGGGAGAAAGAATCTCAAGTGGACTCCAGGTTGAGCTCAACATGGGGCTCGATCTCACCACCCTGAGATCAAGACCTGAGCCAAAAACAAGAGTCCAAAGCTTAACCAACTACACCACCCAGGTGCCTCCAAACAATCTGTTAAATTAAGCACACATATAGACTCACAAAAATTTATTAACCACTTCATACAGAAATTTAACCTTGGTCAAGCATTTTGTAGTTCACCCAGTGAGAAGGAAGGTTTGCTTTTTACCATACTCATGTAACAAATGTGAGGCCTTAGTGACTGCATTTTATTTATAGTGTTTGCAGAGCAATGGAAAAGAGCATACCTAGGTAAAGAACTCCTTTGGGGAGAGGAAAAAAAAAAAAAAAAAAAAACTGGCTATCAAACAACATTCTCTACAAGTTTGGAAAGACCTGAATGGACAAAGCCAAAAATCTTACCTAAATTAAACCACTGATGAAGTCACGTAATAAAAGACCGTTTACTGTAGTTGATACTATTTACTTCTTCCAATCTCTAAGTGGAAACATACCTTCCAATTATACAAATATAGTAATGTTACGACTATAGAACTGTACCTGTGACAAAACCGTATGCACTCACCACAAATTTTCAACAATGAACCAAAATTATGATCCTCAAAATGACAAAGGATACTCCACATACAATCATCTTGGCTTTGATATAAACCTTAATGACACCGTGAAGGGAAAAAATGCTTAACTAGTCAACTGCAAAAAAACCATATTTACCTTTGTCTATAAACACACACCTAGATTCTCTGCATTTTGAACACCTACCACTATTAACTAGTAATGGGAGACAATAATAATGGTCTCTGAATTTTTTAGTCATCATGACCCCTCATGGTATACTTCTATCTTTACCATTTAAATATTTCATTCAGATCACCTACCACCTTCAGGTAGATAAAAGGAAAGC